>NC_056731.1:1603049508-1603177008 GCF_019279795.1 Protopterus annectens
TGGAGCATGGACGAGGGCTAGAGATAGCATACATTGGGTGTCAAATTTCATAGAAGCCATGATGGAGTACTTTGTGGAGAGTGTTTGGAAGAATGGAGAAGATTTCTGGAAAAGATAGTAAGAAACAACACAAGTGAGGATTTCTGGGCAAAAAGATATAATTAAAAATGGGTAAAGGGGTTGCAGCTGCAGAATGTAAGTTGCACAACAGGACAAACAAGATAGATAACCAGACCTTATTTTGGCAACATTTCACATGAGTATATATCTTTCACCCATCACCAGTTCTGTCCCTGCTATACACATGTTCACATGCATCTCCCATCCAGCGCAATCTTATTCTCAACCCACACTATCATATATATTCCCCAGCTCAATTGCACCCCTGTTTCCATATCTCTCTCTCTCTTCTGATTTGCAGTTCCATCCTTACTGGAGACATATCTGTACATATCAACCTGCACAGTTGTAGACCACTACATGGCACATTATTGTATTCATTGCAGATGTTTAAGATTATGGTTGACATATATGTTTCATGCATTAGTCCTTGGTTTTATTTCCACAGCTTCTACTTCCTTACTTCATGACCTGATGTAAATCACCTAAAGAGACAGTTCTCTTGGGAAGCCTAAAACTGATCTGGTTAATAGATGTAGTATTTTTTTTTCAGGTTCACCATTTATTTATTTATTTATTTGATAACTGAATTGGTGAACTGGTCTATTGACCCATTTTACACATGACACAGGCCCAGATGGTAGCATATAGTAAATATAGCAAGTTACAATTAAAGATGGTCAAAAACATATAATAAGAGATAAGGTACATTTATAGACAGTTGAAATATACTAACAGTGCAGTTATATGATAAGGCATAAAATAAGATGCAAGGTGCATTTGTAGATGGTTGGAATATAGTAGTTGTGCTGCTATGTAATAGTACTTACTGTATTTAAAGTCTATTCATAGCACAGCACACCTATTTATCCTCTGTTGACTTGGGCAGTAGTCCTACTAGGTTAATAGCCTCTTTTCATAGGAGACCCATAGTGGTATTTTATGACACCAGGAGTAATTTGGCCTTGGGGAACTTCCTCTACTCTTTTCAACAGATGATTTGGGATTTTCTACTTCTATTTGAGCTACCACCAACTCAAACAGAGGGAACCTTAGTTTAACATCTCATCCAAAGGACGATGCACTCAAGAGTGTCACGTCCCTCTTATGCTGTACTGCAGTGTCAGCAATCCATTTGGCTGGTGTTGGAACAGAACCCCTAGCCTTCTGCAACAAAGGCTAGTCTAGTATATATTGCACCGCTGCTAATGCACAGCACTGTATATCATCATTTGAGGAGAGCAGTAGTCAATGCAGATCACTGGTTAGAGAAGAAAGATGGTTATACATCAATTCATAATACTGCCAGAGTAGGAAACAAGCACTACATAGCACAAATACTACAAAGGCCTGCAATACTCTGGCAAAAACAATAGTTTGACATAATGGTGTGACCTACTGAATCCTTTGTACCTTCACAGAATAACAGTTCTTCAAACAACCAAACAAAGGATCTGAATCTCACTAACATATAAATAAAACAAATGGAAGGGACATTTATTTCCCAATATTTGTCTGATTTCTGGAACAAATTGTCCTTGCATGTAAAACAAAGGTGACATTCCCACATCCTTTAAGTCTGACCTTGACAACTTGATAGGCAGAAACAGACCCCCCCCCCCAGCCCAACATGTTTTGTTCCCTTGGAAATAGGAGCTAAATCTTTAGGGTGGTATTTGGTAAGACACATATGGCCTCTGGACTTACTTGCTTTGTAATTAGTAAGATTCTATGATCCTATGAAAGGAATCATGTCACAAAATAAGTTGCACAGCAGTGCCTACCACAACACCTCAGCATCCCTTCCTGCCCATTCTGATCTACCAGTGTCTGTTTTAATTTCAGAGAGTTGCATGGCGCATGTATATAATACACATACAGCTTCTTTTTCATTCCTCATATATTAAACTTCCTGCCAGTCTTCACTGCTTGAATAAGGAGTTTATTTCAGTGCTAATATCTAGTATTTATGACATGGTATAGCTCCAGAAAAAATAAACTTCACTTCTGTTTTATTTGTAGATGTTCATAAAAATAGAAATAAGGCATAAAATAAAAATGTTCACTGGTAACAGTAATCCACAGCCTAATCACAGATACTGGCCTCTACAGTTTTCATCCATTCTAAGGATCACAGTTCAGGGTAATATGTTAACAGACTCACCCCAACAACTATAGGCTGGGGAGCCCTATTGTTCATCATGGAAAATTATCTTAACATGCATGTCCGATACAAGCACCCAAGTCCTTAACACTCGAATATCACTATCCCACAACCAGGAACTTGGACATCTTGTAAGCTCACATGGCTGCTTGCTTGTGTTTGAACTTGAGTTTATGTCTTGTTGAGGTGTGGCAGCTGTGTGAAGAGAGTGGAGCTGCCGCACCTTGCCTGAATCATACCTCTCAACTGTCCAGATTTTTGCCTCATATTTTTTTGTCTGTTTACCATAAAATTTGTGTTTTTTTAGAAAATCACTGAGGATGGAAGTCACAAAATAATGACATACATTTGAATTTCAGACTTCATATCCTTCGGAAAATGCACATTAACACAAATCCTCTTATTCTAACAACTTATTAAGTTTATAAGAGCAATATTTAAAATCTGTCCGTATTTTTGGGTCTTTGACCCCCATTATTTTAGCTTTTGCCCAGATTTCTTGAGCTAAGTAGTTGAGAGGTATGGCCCAAACACAGTAGCTGAATTTAACCAAGGGAAGTCCAGCAGCTGTGGGGAGGGTGTGAGAGGTGGTGGGAATGAATGTCATGGTTTCAGGCAGTGATTTGGGTGGGAGATTTAGGTACAGACAGTGAGAGGGGAATTTAGGATTAGGAAGCAATCAGGGACTTTAGGCTTAGAGAACGGGAAGGGAGTTTTAGGGTTAGGGAGCAATAAGGGACTTTGGGTTTAGGGAGTGATAAGTGACTTTAACTTTAGAGAGGGAATGCTATGGTTAGGTTTAGGGACTGGGAGAGAGTTTTACAGTTACAGTTAGAGTTAGGTTTCTGGTAGGGCTGTGTATTTTGGTTAGGTCAGGTGGTGGGAAGGGTAAGTAATTCACTAGGATCAAGCTAGTGGGAGTCAGAGCACTTGCCAGTTATATGAACTGGCAGTGAGCAAGTATACTGTGAGCTACTAGCATGTAAGTACTTGTAGTAGACCCTTGGTATGCTGGTAATGTTTCAATAGATGGAATATTGCCATTACAAAGCACTAAAATGCAACCTCTGAGATTAAGAACAAACTGACCAGGAAGCCAAACACCACAGCAAATGAATCCAACAATGGTAGAAAATTCTTCATTTCACAGTTGTTGTGGAAAGAAACAATCCTTTATTGGTAAAACCACTCCAATTCATGGCAAAGCGCTTTCGTCTAAACACAGACTTATTCAGAACCATGAAAACTCCTCCAAACACTGAATTTAAAAGTTCAGAGAAGTAAAACCACACCCCCGGGAGCTGTCAATCAACAAGCAGGCTGAACAAAGCCCAGGAAAGTTCTTAAAGGTGTACACACACTAAAAAAACACTTCACCACTGAGATTGCATCTATGTGGTTTTGTGTATATAATACATACACACACACACACACACACACACACACACACATATATATATATATATATATATACATATATATATATATATATATATATATATATATATATATGTGTGTGTATACATACATGTATATGTATATCTATATCTATCTATATATATATATATATATATGTATATATATATATATATATATATATATATATATATATATATATATATATATATATATATACTTTTTTCTCTTTCTTTCAGCTGTTCCCATTAGGGGTTACCACAGCGGATCATCTGTTTCCATTTCTTCCTGTCCTCTGCATCTTGCTCTGTCACACCAACCACCTGCATTTCCTCTCTCACCACATCCATAAACCTTATCTTAGGCCTTTCTCTTTTCCTCTTACCTGGCAGCTTCATCCTTAGCATCCTTTTCCCAATATACCCAGCATCCCTCCTCAACATATGTCCAAACCAATGCAATCTCACCTCTCTGGCTTTGTCTCCAAACTGTCCAACCTGGGCTGACCCTCTAATATACTTATTCCTAATCCTGTCTACCCTCGTCACACCCAATGCAAATCTTAACATCTTTAACTCTGCCACATCCAGCTCTGACTCCTGCCTTTTTGTCAATGCCACTGTCTCCAACCCACACACACACACATATATATATATATATATATATATATATATATACATATATATGTGTATATATATATATATATATATATATATATATATATATATATATATATATAGATACACACACACACACACACACACACACACACACACACACACACATCATTTATGTGGTGGTGGACATGTCTATCAACCCATCAAAAATTAAAAATAATTGTTGTTTTAGATTTTCTCATGCACTTTCTTTAAAGTGTCATATTTTTGTAGGTTAGATACTTCAGTTTCACTGTTTTCATTATAGAACCATAGGCTCCAGACTTTCAGAGCACTTTCTCAAATCAAAAGTTAAAACAGTTTCATCTAAGCCAAGTGTACCTATTGCACTCAACTTCTCATGTTAAACCTTTAAGCAAGGGCCCTGTGTTTCAAAAATATGAAACCTTCAGGAATGTCTGACACAGCAGCAGAACTCTAGAAACTGTCAATGCACATATTTTACTTTAAACATACAGCTGGATACTGAATATAGGACATGCTTTCCCATTTTAAAAATTTGCTACTTCTATTGTATTCTTAAAATCTGGCAAGGTTTCAACTTCCATGAGCATATACAGATTTGGGCTACATCTTAAAAATGCAGGACTTTATGGTCTAAGAGGAGTCGGTCTCTAACCCTCTCATATTCATCCTGGCCATCGTGTCACTTTATTCTGTATAGATAATCCCACAATAACACCAAGACTGGGATTATAGTATGTTGCTAGTATCTAAGATTTTTCTGCCTGGAGTTAGTCTAGAAAAGGAATTATTCACAAAATGGATTGCCTTACTTCAGCAGATTTATACCATACATTATCTAGTCACCATTTCAGAATAGCCACTGGACATAACTAGAGCTATTATTTCATTTTTTATGAACCAAAGATATATTCAGAATTATTTAACACTACACTGAGCCTGGTCATTATGGGTTTTTTTAATTACAGTAAAGCAATGGAATTACATATAATTGTTCTTATGAGACAACCTTTTTTGTTTTAATCTAGATTTATTCAGACCTGTTTAATGATTTTATCTAAATGTTTTATTTTATCTGCTTGTAAAATATTTTGCTCACTCCATTATCTTACTTATCCCTTTTTCTCCCCTTTCCTTTTGTGCATATTTTATAAGCATTTAAAAAATGCATTGTGTTAGTTTTGGTCTTGTTGATGAGACTCTACTATAGTATGATAAAATGGAGAAAACACAGCTTTGCAAAACCCTAGAAGAAAGAAACGTATGGAGTTTCAGATATGAAACTAATCCAGATGCCATGGTACAACAAAGACTAACAATATTATTCAATACAGTGTGCATCATTTTAGCTGTATTGCATACAGCTTAGACATACAACAAGACATACAACAGAGATGTGTTGTGCTATACTTTCCATAACCATAACTTGTTTTCTAAATATCAACAGGATTAGGTTCTTTGCCAGCTATAACAGTGTAGATTATGCAGCCATGGTGTATCCTATAAAAAAGCCATTGTGTATGAAAGCACTTTGTAGGTAGCCACAGCTTGTAATAGATCAGACACACTGGGGATCTGCAGTGCCCTGGTTGGGTCCAGTCAAGATGTATGCATAGCCTGAGACCTTGAGCAGCAACATATTTTTTTTCTGCTATTAATAGGTTCATAGGTAGGTACTAGGCTATCTGCCTGAAGGCATTTATAAGCCTAGTCAGAATGTGTTGGCTTTCGCCGCCCCCTTAGATTAGTTCCCTGTGCCTCTGTCCAGCACAGCCACTGAAGTGATCCTCGGGGTAAACTTTCTGTTTCCCATCCATTCGTCAAGGTTTCTCTTGAAGAGTGTTACCGAGGAGCTCTGCCTAATCTAGATTGGAATCTTGTTCCAAAGCATGGGAAGTCTCTGGGACAGGACTCTATCCTTCCAGCACATCCTATTTATTGTTGTGGAGATGTTTAGATCTCTAGAGCATGTGGCTCGAGGGGATAAGGTTTTCTTTAGGTGGAGCATGTCCATCAATTCTGGGTTGGACATGGCCTTGTATGTCAGACAGAGATCACCTCTGAGTAGGCGGTATGCAACCGAGTACAGCTGGAGTTTCTTCAGTCAAGCTGCATGGAGCTTCTGTTTGAGGCCAGTGATCCTCTTGGTGAGGTACTTCTGTGGTCTTTCCAGCTGTTGCAGGTGTCTTGTAAGGTACTTCCCAATTGGGATGGCAGTAATCCCCCTTAATCAGCAGGCAAATTTAGCTTAAACTGGAGCCTAGAATTTCAGTTTATTAGAACAATTCAAAACTGCAGAACTGGACAAAAATGAGTCCTCCTATTTCAGTGGCTTTCCATGGTTGTGACAGAAATGGAGGCCTTCATCAAACAACCTGTAATTAGCAGGATCAGCTTACATCAGTTCATACTAGAGTTTAAGATCTAACACAGAAAATGAAAGATCGAAGAGTTGCAAGCTCAGAAAAACATTTAAAACTGAATGTTCAAGAAAGTCATCTGATTGCTGATCACCTCAAAATAGATGATTTAAGAGATTAGCTAACATAGAAGCACCATTCAGGTGTTAAGAGTTGCAGAAACTAACATGAAAAAAACTTCTGCAATTTTTTTAGTCAGCTATTTATTGAGATTATGTGTCTTCCTCCCACATATAACTCAGCAACAGAAAGAATATGCAGAGATGGTCCACCATTTTTTTTTCTTTGTAAAGTATAGGAGCTGTTTCCTTCGCAAGGTACTTTGCAATTATAGGCTATTTAGTGCCTACTATTAATTTCTCCTTGTTAACAAGGAGGGTTCAGTGTTTGTATGAGTTTAAGGCTTCCTAGTGCTTTCCAGCAGGTATTAGAGAAAGTGCTAGTCACAGGGATGCTTAAAGGTAAGATTGAAAAGAATGCAGTCTGCAGTGTGCACTAGAGAAGTTAGATGTGAAAGTAGGCAACTTGAGTTTTACCTGTTTAAAAGGTTAAGGTTTAGTGGAGAGTTACTATTTTTAAAACAGCAAGATGGATTGAAAGGGGTGGTCACTTTTGTATTTTGGTACTATGAAATACTGTAGGATGGCCAATAAATTTAAATAATTGAAGGGGTGGGATTTCAAAAATGATGATTTGTGATTACTCACATAAGCCAGTGAAAGTAGAAAGAAATGAGATTTATGGTCAGATTAACATAAGAGGCGGGCAACTAGAAAGACAGTGGTATTTAACAAGACAACTTAAATGGGTGGGAGGGCAGGAAAAAATTCTGCCTGACTCAGAACAGAGAGAGCTGTGGTCTCTTTTAAAGTTTTAATATGCTGTTAAAACAGAATGCAAGCAAAACACAAGGTAAAGAAAACAAACTACAGTATTCAAAATATAGAAAGGCAATACAGTAATACAAAAAATAAAAGCAAATTAACCTTTCCTTCACAGCAAAGTGTAGCAGAGTCTGGATGAGCCTTTCTGGTAAAGCTCTGAAATGTTTTAGTTTACTCCTTAAATAGAAATTTTAGTTCCTAGCTCCACCCCCTCTGTTAACAAGTGATTAACCTTAAGTGACCTCTTCTGTCTTATGAATGAGTCCTTAATTAATCAGTTCTTATTTCTGCCTGACTCAGAACAGAGAGAGCTGTGGTCTCTTTTGAAGTTTTAATATGCTGTTAAAACAGAATGCAAGCAAAACACAAGGTAAAGACAACAAACTACAGTATTCAAAATATAGAAAGGCAATACAGTAATACAAAAATAAAAGCAAACTAACCTTTCCTTCACAGCAAAGTGTAGCAGAGTCTGGATGAGCCTTTCTGGTAAAGCTCTGAAATGTTTTAGTTTACTCCTTAAATAGAAATTTTAGTTCCTAGCTCCAACCCCTCTGTTAACAAGTGATTAACCTTAAGTGACCTCTTCTGTCTTATGAATGAGTCCTTAATTAATCAGTTCTTATTTCTGCCTGACTCAGAACAGAGAGAGCTGTGGTCTCTTTTGAAGTTTTAATATGCTGTTAAAACAGAATGCAAGCAAAACACAAGGTAAAGACAACAAACTACAGTATTCAAAATATAGAAAGGCAATAAAGTAATACAAAAAATAAAAGCAAACTAACCTTTCCTTCCCAGCAAAGTGTAGCAGAGTCTGGATGAGCCTTTCTGGTAAAGCTCTGAAATGTTTTAGTTTACTCCTTAAATAGAAATTTTAGTTCCTAGCTCCACTCCCTCTGTTAACAAGTGATTAACCTTAAGTGACCTCTTCTGTCTTATGAATGAGTCCTTAATTAATCAGTTCTTATTTCTGCCTGACTCAGAACAGAGAGAGCTGTGGTCTCTTTTGAAGTTTTAATATGCTGTTAAAACAGAATGCAAGCAAAACACAAGGTAAAGAAAACAAACTACAGTATTCAAAATATAGAAAGGCAATACAGTAATACAAAAAATAACAACAAACTAAATTTCCTTCACAGCAAAGTGTAGCAGAGTCTGGATGAGCCTTTCTGGTAAAGCTCTGAAATGTTTTAGTTTACTCCTTAAATAGAAATTTTAGTTCCTAGCTCCACCCCCTCTGTTAACAAATGATTAACCTTAAGTGACCTCTTCTGTCTTATGAATGAGTCCTTAATTAATCAGTTCTTATTTCTGCCTGACTCAGAACAGAGAGAGCTGTGGTCTCTTTTGAAATTTTAATATGCTGTTAAAACAGAATGCAAGCAAAACACATGGTAAAGAAAACAAACTACAGTATTCAAAATATAGAAAGGCAATACAGTAATACAAAAAATAAAAGCAAACTAACCTTTCCTTCACAGCAAAGTGCAGCAGAGTCTGGATGAGCCTTTCTGGTACAGCTCTGAAATGTTTTAGTTTACTCCTTAAATAGAAATTTTAGTTCCTTGCTCCACCCCCTCTGTTAACAAGTGATTAACCTTAAGTGACCTCTTCTGTCTTATGAATGAGTCCTTAATTAATCAGTTCTTATTTCTGCCTGACACAGAACAGAGAGAGCTGTGGTCTCTTGAAGTTTTAATATGCTGTTAAAACAGAATGCAGGCAAAACACAAGGTAAAGAAAACAAACTACAGTATTCAAAATATAGAAAGGCAATACAGTAATACAAAAAATAAAAGCAAACTAACCTTTCCTTCACAGCAAAGTATAGCAGAGTCTGGATGAGCCTTTCTGGTCCTGTCCACCTGATGAATCTTGCATACTGGGGCAATGCAGCAATTGCCTTATGTACACAGACAACCCTCTCCTCCTACCACCCAACACTACAACCTGTGAGAGATGCACTTACATAGCCAAAATGGAAGCAAAGCTCTCTCCACCCAAGATTGTGCTAAACAGTCAAGAGGAGAAGGTTAACACCCACACTACACCTCAAGCAACACATAGCCCTTCTAAACCCACACCACCAACACCCACATATAGCAACACTAAATCCACATATGCAGAGGCCCTTAACTGTAACCTGCCCAAGCAACAAAGACCTCTGAAGCTGAAATGCAAACAAACACCAATCACAACCAATGTGTCACATAGTTCACAACACCAGTGTGCCACCCAGTAACAGCCCCTAAGGCAAGACAATGTACCTAACACTTTAGTCATAGGTGACTCTATAGTCCGGCACACTGATGTCCCTCTCACCAGGTTGAATAAGGAGAAAATTACAGTCAGCTTCCTGTCGGGTGCCAGGATCCGCCACATAATGCATGCACTCAAGTCACTCCACAACAAGTACAAATATGACTCTGTCATTGTCCATGTTGGAGTGAATGACTTGAGACGTACCTCCCTGGACTACATGAAAAGAGACATGGAAGTGCTCTTGGATCATGTGGCCCAGGCAGGTATGACCCTAGCCCTGAGTAGCATCCTGCCTTTGCCCAGAATGATACCACAATATAAGGATAAAATGATTGACTTCCACAATTGGCTAAGCTTATGGTGTCATTCAAAGGGGATCCAGTATCTGTCTGCCTGGGATGACATGATTGACAGACCACGATGCTTTGCCAGAGATGGTCTGCACCTGTCGCCCCTGGGATTCAGGTTACTGGCTAAGGCTCTTGACACCCCTATAGTGCCTTTTTTAGGCAAACTTCAAAGGACAAAGCCACCACCATAACAGGTACAAGCATGCAAAATCTGAAGGTAATGCTACTCAATGCTAGAAGTCTAAACCTCAAAATGCACTCTCTCGAGGCACTCCTAAAAATGGAGAACATTGATATCTGTGCAGTAACTGAGACCTGGTTCAAGGCTCCAGAGAGCACCCCTGCAATACCAGGCTACAACTCTTACCACACTTTTCGGCCACCAAACCAGGACCAAAACACTAAAGATGGAGGAGTGTCAATATTCACCAAGGATATTCACACCACCAGGCTAGTTGGCCAACACAATGTGTATGAAATTCTACAAGTGCAACTAACACTAGGTAAGACTGCAATCCAAATTGTAGCTTGCTACAGATCCCCCACCATACCCCAAGATTCTCACTACACCATTCTAAACATACTGGAAAATATTAAGATAGAACCAAACACCCTAATACTGGGTGATTTTAACTACCCTGCCATTAACTGGTAAAACTACTCATGTCCCAACACCTTTGTGCAACGGTTCTTGGAATTCATAAATTCCAATGCCCTGGATCAACTAATCCATAGTCCCACCAGGGGCTCTAATATCCTAGACCTGGTCATTACCAACATGGGAAATCAATGCTCCATACCTATGGTCACCCCCTCGTTAGTCAGGTCTGACCATAAGCTAATCACCCTTAACATCCACATCCCACCCCCACCCCCCAGTAAAGAAACCACCATAAAAACTTCTCCAAAGCCAACTTCATGCTACTCAAGTCAGAAGTGACAAACTTCATGACACCCCTGCAGACGGAACTGAAAGTTCAACTGCTGAATCCTACACTAAGGCACTGTACGAGCACATCCACTCATGCATGAATCGTGCCATCCCAAATAGAACCAAAATGCTCTCATCCAAAAAAAGGAAGCCAATCTGGTGGTCCCCTGCCATAAACAAACTTTACAACAAAAGGAAGAAACTTTGCAGAAAAGAGGAAAATCCCAGGATGCAAAAAACTCCCTTACTAGCCTCAGTAAGAAACTGAGATGCCTCATAAAATCCTCCAAAGCTAGTTACGAAAAAAAAAATTGCCAAAGATTCCAAAAACAACCACAAAGCATTCTATAACTATGTCAAGAATCTAAATGGCAATGCTCAGATCTGCTCTGAGCTAAAACAGAATGGCATTAAATATACTGATCTGAAGGATATTGCCAATATCCTGGCAGATCGATTCAGTGCCAGCTTCACCCCCCTCTCACCCCCTAAATGGCCCATCTCAATACCGTAAGATTGCCAAATTCCAGTAATAACGGCCACACAGGTACAAAACGCACTCTCTAAAGCCAAGAATACAGCATCCATGGGACCAGATGACATCCCAGGCTGTGTACTACATGAACTACAATATGAACTGGCACCTCACTTAAGTGTCATGTTTAATCATAGCCTCACCTCCGGTTTCGTGCCCAGTGAGTGGCACAGAGCTACAGTTATCCCAATCCACAAGGGGGGATCCACCTTGGATCCCGGAAACTACCGTCCCATCAGTCTGACAAGCCTTATCTGCAAGGCCATGGAGCGTATTATCATGGAACTTATAAACAAAGACATTGGCAACCTTCAAACACTGGACCCCACCCAGTTTGGGTTTGTGAAGGGCTGATCTTGTCTCCTGAACCTGATTGACTTCTTTGAATCAGTCTCCAGAGCCATGGACAAGGGTAAGGTGGTCCACACAGCCTATCTAGACCTTGCCAAGGCCTTTGACACCATCCCCCACTCTGGAATCATAGATAAACTTACTAAGTTGGGCATTAATCCCTATGTTACCCAATGGGTTGCTAAATGGCTTACTGATAGAACCCACACTGTAAAAGTAGCCGACTCCAAATCCAGCTTCAGACAAGTGACAAGTGGAGTACCTCAGGGTTCAGTCCTGGGGCCTCTCTTGTTTGGCATCTACTTCTCTGAAGTACAGGTCAACACTAAGGGACTCTGGCTAACAAAGTTTGCAGATGACTGCAAACTGGGAGCCATTATTGAATCCCCAAATGATGTGGACACTCCACAAAAGGGCCTTACAGAAACAGATGCATGGGCTCAAGCTCAATGCCAAGAAATGTATTGTTATCCCCTTTGGGAAAAAACATGTATCCATGAATTACCATATAGGTGGCAGTACACTAAACACAGAAAGTGTGATAAGAGACTTAGGGACACAGGTGGAAAGTGGTCCCGCCTTCAATAACCACATCGCCACAACAGTCAGGAAATCTTTCTATGTGGCACACCTCATCACGAAGGGCTTTTCATCCAGAAAAAAGGAGGTTATTGTCCCACTGTACTCATCCCTCATTAGTCCCATTATAGAATACAACGCCCCATTTGGTATGTACCTCTCAAGACATCTGCAACAACTGGAAAGGCCTCAGAAATACCTCACTAAAAGAATCACAGGCCTAAAGCAGATGCCCTACCCTGACCACCTTAAAAAACTCCAGCTATACTCTGTCGCATATCGTCTACTCAGAGGCGATCTCTGCTTAACATACAAGGCCATGTCAAACCCAGAGCTGTTGGACATGCTACACTTAAAGAAATCCCAATCCCTCAGAGCTACACGCTCCAGGGATCTAAACCTTGTCATCACAATAAACAAAACATGCTGGAGGGATAGGTACCTGACCCAGAGACTCCCCAGACTCTGGAATAGATTGCCCATACATGTCAAGCAGAGTGCCTCTTTGGACCTCTTCAAGAGGAACCTTGACGATTGGATGGGAGAAAGGAAATTCACCCCAGGGATCACGTCAGTCGCCCTGCTAGACAGGGGTCCAGGAATGTAAATAATGTGGGAAGAAATAGCCAGGGAATTGTTATGGCTAGGCTTGTATAGGCCCTAGGGTTGATAGCCTAGTACCAACCTATGAACCTATGAACCTATGAAAGATAAACATGTTCTGATCATGGAGAAACATTTCTACACCAGAGGCTGTTTAATTTAAAAGTCATCCTATGGAGGCAGTATTACTAATGGTTCTTGATTTTTCGAACATCAAATAACTATTTTTTTTCTCCATGGGATAAAATCTGAGCTTGGTCTATCCAGCACATTAAAAGTATGGATGGAAGAAGGCAAATTTAACTTCTCCACTGCAGTACAAACTAAACCTTTCCTGGAAAAAAACGCCAAAGGAAAGTTACTGAAAATATACATGGCCCTCTTGAGGACTTCTCATTAGAGTGTGAGATGGAGTGGGAAATAAACAAGAATAAACGGCAGATGAAAGCCGCGCTGGTGCAGCGGTAGCATTGTCGCCTCACAGCAAGAGGTTCTCCCGATCAATACTCGGCTGGACCGCCTTCTGTGTGGAGTCTGCATGTCCTCCCCGCTGTTGAGTGGTGTTCAAAAGACATGCATGAATGGGCGTTCCTTCGTTGAAGGTTGGGCGTTGAGCTGGCACCTCGGCACCCGTAAAAAATCTAATGCCAATCATTAGCGGACTGGAGTTCCGCTGTGGTGACCCCTAAATGGGAAAAGCCGAAAGAAGAACAAACAAAAAAGCAGATGAAAACAAAGCAAGGAAAAAAAAAGCACCCCAACCACAAAAAGGAGAAGCAGCATGGGGCACGGGGGTGGAAAAATAGCAGTCTGCTTCCAGAGAATGGGGGTGGGGGTTACAGCAAGACTCCGAGGAAACAAATGCTCCACCAAGATGAAAGGGATTTGAAGGGATGTCCACTCCAGATAAAGAAAGATATATGGACTGGTACAAGAGTGTTATCTGCATACCATAATGAAGGACAATCTTTTAAGAATGTGTGAGTCTGCGTTATTTGATCTGTTTGTGGTCAGTGACAGTAATCAGATTGCAAACTGAGTCTTAATATTAGACATAACATTGAAGATGATTATTTTATAGGTAAAGTGGATATGAGTAATGTAGCTCTTACAGTTATGGGAAGGTGATTGATATTTTTAAGAGAAATACAGTGATAATGTCTTGGATGTAGAATTGAAGTTCACAGAAGTGTCACAGGCACTTTATGGAACAATTTTACATACATTTTCTGACTTCTCCAGCCAAGTACAATAGGTTACTTTTTTGCTTATTTAAGATTGTTCACCAAGAGATTCTGACCAACTATTCACACTTTCATTGAAGACCCGGGAAGAATACTTCCAGCAAATATGTAACAATGCAGGACACAAAATTAAAATAAGTATTTTCAAATGAAGAGTGCAGCAGAGATTCAGTTGAATAATGTGTTACTTAGGCCATTGGGCCGATAGCGTAGTACCTACCTATGAACCTATGAATTATAACATGATTTGAATGTTCAGACAACATAATCTACATGCAGTCAACACTAAAAGTACTTAAAAAGAACACAGACAAAGACAAAGTATATTTTTGGTAATGACAATTTAGAGGATTTATAAAGTATTAAACTGTAATAAAATATATCTAGAATTATCATCCGTCATAGAAGATACCAATGGGCAACCAAATTTCAGTGTCTGTTTTGCTCATCAGTAGTGGCAACATTGTCCTTAACTGCAGATTCCTAGCAAGAAATTGACA
The DNA here is from genome assembly GCF_019279795.1 of Protopterus annectens. Classification (NCBI taxonomy): domain Eukaryota; kingdom Metazoa; phylum Chordata; order Ceratodontiformes; family Protopteridae; genus Protopterus; species Protopterus annectens. The sequence goes on from NC_056731.1 coordinate 1,603,064,509, forward strand.
GACCATTTGCAACATGGATTATGTATCAATAAAAACTACAGTTTTACAAGCAGTCTTATCAATGCACAAATACTGAGAAAGTGATTACGGAACAATTCAGTGATCAGTGGCACTATACCAGAGTCTCTCACTGGTGTTCTTACTTGACAGGACACTAAATTCAGGTAACTAGACAATGACATGAAAGATCTTACAGTAACAGTTGCCATCTATTTAAGACAATGGGTGCAGTGCAATATACAGCTATGGCAATGAGAAATAAGCAAAAATGAAAAAAAAATAGAATAATGAAAAACTGTGATTACCATGTTTATGGGCAAACAGACAACATCAGCACCGCTGAATTCCACATACGTCAACTTCTTGTATATAATACTGTTCCTATTAGGAGCAATATGTCATTGAAGGTACATATTGTTCCTGGCTCTTATTTAGAATGATTAATAACCAGCAGCTACATGGAAGTCCTCAGCATAACAGCAAACAACATAGACAAAAACAAATGTCAAAACGTATTTAGTCATGGTATAAATATTATGCTTTACTAGTAGTGATTGCACTGATTTTTCTGGCGACACATTGTTTATTTTATACAGATCCAGCCCTAAGGCTAATCAATAATTCGGCCAATTTAAGCCAGAAGAACTGTTGGACAGTGCCAAGTTATGTTAGGAGTCACTATATCACAAAATAGATCTCTACACACAGCTGCCGCACATTATGCTTTTCCAGTGACACAATCTCAGAGCGTTACTGGACCATCACAGTATACTGCGCACTCTTGTTTCCGTGTTGATGCTTGGCTTCAGCTGCAAAAGCAGCTGGTTGACTCTGTTCCCACTCAGCAGTAAAGTCGGATGTCCAGTGATTGCTTAGCAAGATAGTGAAGGAAAAGCAATGAAGAAAGAAAGCATAGACTCTGTCAAAAATACAGAATAATTCATGTTAAAGTATACCGAATATGAAATTTCATTTTTCATTGTGAATATACCTCGCTTAAAGATGTTACTGGTAAAAGTCTACTATTTCCTGTTTTATACATAGTTTTAATTCATTTATATATTGATGAGAATTGAGACACTGTATGCCGTTTAAAGGATATCTGTCCAATTAAGATGTAGCTTTGCATGGCTTCTAATAACATTGAAGGCTTTAAACAGAAACAGCAAAAAAGTATATCTTTAACATCTCATAAACTAGCTATGAAAGATGCAGTGATTTAGTAATCAGTTAGGGTTGGCAGATTATTTACAAAGTATAATGCATGTAAGGCAGTGGTCAGTACAGGTCAGTTGGTGCAATACACCACTGATTTCCAGCAATTATCAAATATGGTGCATACCTGCTACTTGTCCTGTAACACACAGAACGGCAAAATGACAAAAATGGTGAATGCATGCACACACACACACACACACACACACACACACACAAATCGATGCACACACACACACACACACACACACACACACACACACACACACACACACACACACACACACATGCAGACACACAAATTGATGCACACACACACACACACACACACACAAACATGCAGACACACAAATCGATGCACACACACACACACACACACACACACACACACACACACACACACAAATCGACACACACACACACACACACACACACACACACACACACACACACACACACACACACACACACACACATAATACTATGTCAGCAAAACAACTTAGGCAGGTGGTGAATATAATATATGGATAGACTACTGAAATGTGCTGTAATTTAAACAGAAATGGAGCTACACAGAAGGATCAGATGATTACCGAAAAAAGCTCAAAAGACAACTCCGCAAGGGAAGAAGCCTGCATGCACTTCATTCCACCTGACTATTGCTTAAAATGTAAAGGGACTTTGTCCCAATTACTGTATGTATATACAGTAAACTCTCAGTTAACTGGAACTCAAGCAACCAGCACTCTCAAGCAACGAGCAAAAAAATATTAAAGAAATACAGTATAATTTTCATGTGTTGCACTTTCTGTTTTCCCACCTCTGAAACATACCTTACATTTTTAGACTTTTAGAGTTATAAAAAAGAAGATGGGAATAAATTCCCTCTCTCCCCAACCTGAGAACAAGTCAAGCCAAACAAATAGTGTAGGGTACAGTATTTGTCAGGCCTATTTTTAATAGTAACTCTCAAACAACCAGAAACTAGTTATCCGGCATCTACCAATCCCCATGGTTAACTGAGAGTTTACTGTATGTTGATGTTTGCATGTCTAAATGTATGTCTCTCTCTGTTTGTCTCTCTTATTTTCCCCTCTATCTATCTATCTATCTATCTATCTATCTATCTATCTATCTATCTATCTATCTATCTATCTGTCTGTCTATCTATCTATCTATCTATCTATCTATCTATCTATCTATCTATCTATCAGGGTTATGATATCCGAGAGAAATGCTATATCTATGGTTAAAACATGTGACTGTAATAGAAATGCTTGCTGGAAATGGAAATCTTCTTTGGTACTGGTGGACTCAGAACGTGCCATCTTGGGGGACCATAACTGAACCTCAGATTATAAGGTAAACTATGATTCTACAGCCACTCAGCAGTGTGGAACTTAATTTACTGATGTCTCTTTTTATTCCCTTTTCAGAACAGGAGACATCAGATCTTAGACGTTCATGTTTGGTGTTTGTATACATATTTTTTGGTGAGTTTCTCTAAATACCCTTCTTAGGTCAGTATTATGATGGACTGTAGAGTTTCAGCAGCTCACTCGGCCTTTGCATATACTGTAGGACATTTTCATTAAAAAGCCTTTAGATATATGATTTTTTCTGCCATAATAGTCCTATTGAATTTATTATGCATTTTTAGATTCTGGTTTGAGATAGAGTGCAGTGGTATATTGTGAAGTTATTGCACATTCTTTCATTATATTATTAATTGATTCAATAGTTCATTCAACCTTGTTGCTAAACAGGTGAAATTAAGGCTCGATATAACATGGGTGAATTCCAAACAGGGGCAAAACTGAGAAATTATCAGCTGTTAAATTGTATCAGATTGTCTGACACTCAGAGTTTTGGCCTTCTGCAATGTGCAAATACTTCTTTTAGTATTTGGATAATAGCCTTGGGTGAAGTCTCTGTTAATTTGGGCACCACTGGATTGTGGGATAATAGTAAACAGTGAGTACTGAAACTCCAGAAACTGGAACACATCTACTGCCACCCTACACTGGACCCTTTCTGGGATTTCACGTGGCAGTGTATGCTGCTTTGATTGATCCTTCTGTACTGACAGCAAATACAGCAGAACATAACTAAACATTCTTTTTAGATATACTGGACCAATATAGCATATCATGGCCAAACGCCTTGCTCCTGATGATTCCCAAGTATGCTGTGTAAATCTGTTGCAGCATTACAGGCAGAGGCAAAATCACTCTGACTTAATCAGTGGCTTTTGACTGAAGATTATTACTTCTCAAAACTTGAGATCAGGCCAGATTAACAGGGGCAATTTTTCTTTCATTTTTGGGGCTAAACAAAGCACTGACAGCTTTAACTGCTACACTTCTGGGTCTTCCTCAACATATTATATGCATTCTTGATGACTTTCCTCTTCAAGTGGAAGAAATATGGATTTTGCAAACAACTCTAACCCACTGTCCATCATCTGTTCATTAGGGTGGTATTAATAGTTCAGCCCTTCACATTTTTGTAGCAGTAATCTGCAAGGAACAGCACTACATGGTTATGCAAATCATGTCTTTCAGGGTGACTTGAAAATGTGAAGGAGTTTTGTTAAACAGGCCTCCCTATCACAAACGCCTAGCATCGCTAAGGCATAAGCTATAGGAGGACAGCTAATATGCAGATAAGGGGTATTGCACATTTCCATATCAGTAGGATTTGAAGAGATGAACTGAAAAGGACCTCATTGGCATACTAAATGTGTAAGTGGCCCTGAACAGATGCCAGTAAGCAACAATTTACTATGAGAATATGGAGTTGTGAGACGAAGGGAAAACAAAGACTATGTACTGCCATACATTTTATTGATTTAGCTTAAAGACATTGTTTTATTGTATTTTAATGCTTCTGCATACATTGACAAACTGCTGAAGGGACTGTTGGGGGAAATGTTTTATTTTGATGTCAGTGAAGTGCTTGTGCAGACATAGACAAACTACTGAAGGGATCGCTGTGGGAAATGCTTCATTTTGGTGCTTGTGCATACTTGCTCAAACCACTGAAGAGATTGCTTATTGAGATTTTTCATTCTGATGCATGTACATACTTGGTGAAACTACTGAAAAGATCTCTATGGGGAAATCACTTGGGGAAATATTCCATTTTGGTGCTTGTGCCTACTTGGCATACTACTGAAGGGATCAGTGGGGAAATGTTTCATTTTGGTGCTTGTGCATGCTTTTTTTTCAACTGTCTTTTTATGTTTTTCTTCCTTTAAATAAAAAACATCTTTATTAAATTATCACATATGATATAGGCAATCTTACATTTATTTAAATGAAAACAAACCATCCTGACACAATTCTAGTTGCAAACATTATACATTCAAACCATGTTGACACAACTGTAGTTGCAATAATTATGCATCACTTAAAATCTGTCCAGCCATTGTCAGTCAAACACTGCATAGCTCATTCAAATCCGGCCTTCTTTTTAAACCTAGTTCCTCCTTTGCAACTATTGTTCCCACAATTCCTATTTTCTTCCTATATAATTTGCTCCAACCCTTTTCTAAAGATCTCAGTTCATTGTTTTATCTCTGTTACTATATTCGGTACTTCTAGTAATGTTGGTTTATACTGTGATTTCCATTTTCTAATAATTGCTTTTTTGGCAGCCACCACAGTTAGACTCTGCAAGGCCTTACTATACATAGACAATTCAGATTCTGTATCTGAGCTCAAAAAATCATTTCCTTAGTTACACCAATTTGCTGACCCAGTATCTCAAACAAAACAGTCTGCAGGGAATCTTTAAAGTCTACCAACATATTATACTCCCATAAAATAGGTTTTGAATTACATCTTTCTTCCCCATCACACCTCTCACGTTTGCTGTATACCTGAGGAAAAAAATCTTTGGAGACTGCTTGGGGTATAAAAATACCTCTGCAAAGACTTCCAAGCAAAGATCCTAAATCCTCTGGACTTTGTTGCATATTTGGAAGACCTACATATACCTCCCCATTGCTTTTTTGTGAATTGCTTATCCAATCTCTCTTTCCAATCCTTTCAAGCCTCCTCTGATTGATTCTTATAGTTATCATACAATATTTTATTTGCTGTACTAATTATTCTTTTTTTTTAAATGGCAGTTTCTGTTCTAGGTTCTACTAAAAACTCTTATCAGTGCTGGTCTTTTATTTAGGACCCCACTATTTCTTTGTCTTGGCCTATACTCTTGATATCAGTTCTTGATAGGGTAGGCAATCTGTAACCTGCAGTTCAAATAAATTCTTGACATCTTCCCATTCTATTACCTTTCTCTCTCTCTAGTTATTTGTTCCCAGTACCAGTACCTTGGTTCCTTTGCCAGTTTTCTCCAATAAACTCCAGTCCCCTCCTGCCTATTGTCTGTATCCCTAATTGCAGTTGTCCCTATAGGCAGAATCTGCTTTCTCTATTCCTGTGTTGGCTTAGTTCTTAGAATACTTTCTGCTACTTTATAAATACAATATTCTGTATGATTATTGTTATTCTCCTTAAAGGTCTGCATCCAAAATCCCAGTCTCTCCTTGTTTCTTGAGCTTCCCCCATTTCATCATCACCCCTTTCCACTTTGAATTATAATGTTCTGCTTGTGTTATGTACAGGAGCCTTAACTGTATTGCACTGTTCTATTGAAAGAATCAGCTTATCCTACTTCACTCTTGCTGCATTCCCCTCCCAGATAAAATTTACAGTTCTTTATTAATTACTATCCACTTCTCCTCTGGTTGATAAAAATATGCCTGACCTGTGTATAAGACGAAAGGGACTAAAACATTTTAGCTGCTTTTATGTCAACATCAATATCCATACAACAGATCCTCCATTTTCTCAGTTTATGTATTATCTTTTGTTGAGTCTCTTCCCACATATCCTTAGCTGCCACACCAGAATAATTTTTAACCCATACTCCTAAACACTTAATTTTATCATGTCCCCATAAATATGGATATTGCTGAACCAATATGTGTGTGGGTACTTAATTTACAGCTATTGCCTTTGTTTTACCTTCATTAATTTTGCATCCCAAAAAAGATTTGAAACTGTCTCAAAATGTTACACAACAATATAATGTCCCTTTCTGGTTTTGTCAGGTATAAAATAATATCATTTACAAACAGAGCCAGCTTTTCTTGATTACCATATTAATTATATCCTTGGATTTCTGAGACCCTTATTTTCTTTGTCAATTGTTCTAAATATAAAGCAAATAACAAAGGGGAGAGAGAACACCCCTGCCTGGTTCCCCTGCTCAGGCAGAAATTATCAGAGAAGACCCACCTACTTTAATTTTAATCTCTGAGCCCTCATATATCCTCCTAATCAACCTTATAATTTTATCAGGAAATGCAAATGCTTCTATTGCCTTGCTCATAAAGTCCCAGCTTATTTTGTCAAATGCTTTCTTTGCATCAAGACCCGCCAACAACAGTGGTATTTTCTTACATTCTGCTTCCCTCTGGATTGTTAGGGTTCTGTTAATGTTGTCAAATGTTTGCCTCCCCTCCACAAAACCACAGTGATCCATATCTATCAATTTTGGCATCACTTTTGCCATTTTTTTAGCCATTGTAGACATAAACACTTTATAATAATGGTTTAGTATTGGAATGGGCCTGTATGAAGCTGAATCTGATGGGTCTTTATCCTCTTTAGGTATTACAGCTACCACCACTTTCTTCTAGGATGCTGGTACTTCTCTTCCTCTTAAAATACTGTTAAACAAAAACTTCCAAATATTTATCAGTTTTCCCTCCTAGCTTCCAAATTTCCACAGGAATACCATCTATTCCTGCAGACTTTCCTGTAGATTGGTTGTACATCATCATTTTTATCTCATCTCCTCCTCCTCCTCTCTTAACTGTTAGTAATTGAGCATCATCTACCTCTAAGCTTGGCATATTTAATTCTTCCATAAATATTTCCATTTGTACTGTTTTTTGATTTCCCTAAGCTTGGCAACAACCATTTCTACTGTCTGTTGCCAGAGTCATTGTGCTAAAGGTTTTTGAGCTCTTTGTTATCAAAAAACAGTTGCTTACCAGCAATTTTTCTAAACACGTACATATTATCAAGGTGATCCCTTATTTTCTATTTAGCATTCTGCAGTTGATCCTTTTCTTGTTCTGTGGGATTCTCCCTATTTTGCAATGCTTAAATATTTGTTAATCTCTCTAAATAATTTTTGTTATTCTTAACCATAGCACCCTTTCTTTTATTTCCACCCTATTATTAAACTCCACCTTAATTTTATCCTACACCCTAGCTATATTTTCAGAAGAAATTTCTATCTTACTTGATAGCTCCTGAATAATTTCCACTACCCATCCCTTAAATTCCTCTCTTTTCAACAGATAGGCGGGAAAGTGCCAGTGTCTCATTTTTTATTTCATTTCCCTGTGTTTTTATTTTAGTTATTATTGGGGATTGATCTGAAGTAGTTGTCCCCTTCAATAAACACTCACACCAAATGATATTTGACGACCTTTATTAAACTTCCATAAACATAACTTTTTTAATCAATATTTAATTACAACTGAAACATAGTATAGTTGATATTGATCACAGCGTAAACATCCATATAATGTTAACCAGGACAGCTTGACTTCATTCATCCTGACCCAGTAAGCAGCGTCCATACCTCCACTCGCTTACTTTAATTATGAAGCAGTGTCTCATCACTCACTTCATTTACCATTTATTAAATTACACATCCAGCCAAATAAGCAGCGTCCTTACCTCCACTCACTTATTTCAAAAAAGAACCACACCCACAGGCTCAAAAACATGTTTATTTCATCATTGTTTGGCATTTCCTACATTTTAACACCACTCTGGGACTATTTACAGGATTTTAAATATTTTTACACTTAATTTTTCAGTCTGACCACATAGGGGTCTGGCATCTTGAAGTAATTCTGATTGTTTAGTCTGCCTCTAGGTATCCCATAATGCTGTGCTTGTCTGTAAAAAATTACATCATGCAGGGTTCTTTCTACCTAAAGCTCCTGTCACTGCATTGATTTTGCATGCATACAATGCTGTCTTTCAGTCAGTTAGTTTTAAGTAACATTTCATGCCGTTCAGTGACTACTTAAAACATAAACAGTGCAAATGCCACAGAACAGACTTTCAACATGCTTTTTACTGCTGCTTCTTTTCAGACTGGCTAAACTGCAGTCTTTTGTAAAACCTGAATTTTACTAATTTGACTCATCTCCCATCCCCCTTCACACCTAACTTCTCTAACTGTCAAAGTGCTAAGGGTAATTTGAGCTGTTACCTGCTGTGATTGACAGCCCACAGCAGAATACTTGATTAATGTACTGTTTCCTTGTTCTAGCCTTTACTTTCTGTATGGGTAAGGGAAGGAGCAGGTAGCTGTGACATCACAGCATGGGTAGGTTTACAGCATGGGTGGGTTTTTAGGACAGTAGTGGTGATGTCAGTTTGGGGAGGGGAATGGCAAAAAAACTACCTGCATTCAGTGGCTTCGATGACATTGAATTGGAGACTGCAGCAAGGGCAGGACAAAAGTTTTTTGAAAGTGAAACCACCACAGTACAGTAAGGTACTGTTCTAGTGGAGAAAAATATTCAATTTAAAATATTTTAAATGCTGTATTTTTTTTTTATTCATAGCAGGGACAGTACATAGGGAGAAAAAAGACAGAGAAGTTGAACATTTAATAAGAGAATCCCATTGTTATCCTTTAATTATCAAGCAGTGTCCAACTGCTCACTTTCCTTTCCCAGCTCATTGAAATGAACATCCAATGCCAGAGGGGGAACAGACGTGGGCAAGCCTGACCCTCTTCTCTTCCCACCAGACTGACCAGGCTGTTCCCCCTCTATCCTACCAAACTTCCAACAACTTGACCGCCCATTAAAAAGCATTAGCCCAAACATCATTCGGTGTACTCCATTCTCTCTAGCCAAACTGTATCTGTATCATCACTTCCCAAAGCCTTATCACATAAATAGCCACAGTAACCAATTGCCTAAATGGCTGAAAATAAACCACTGATAATTATCCAATGCTAAAGTAACAAACCATAACCTCATCCCCTAGCATAACCTCTGTATATTAGCTAAATTCTTACTTGCCTAACTGCCAGTAGTAGCTTCACGATGATTCCCAGGCCATTACCTGCCAAATGTACCACCAAACACTAAACCCACACCACACAAAACCATGCAAGACCCATTGCACACCATCATGCCTAACTGTAGCCCTGTTTTACTGTCCACTGTGTACATAATAATGTTCAAAATGAAATTTCCTTTCCAAATCAATATAATAGCAATCCCACCATCACACTACCCGATATAAACAAGAAAAATTTAATAGCATCATTCCATTTCCTGACCAGCAAACCACCCTTCGAATAACTTTAATACATCCATAAAAGAAAAATGCCGCATTAACTGTCGCCCAGTAAACCTCCATTACCAAATCCAACAGTCAATAACCATGTCTGTCAATCTTTACACTATCAGACCTACCCCGGCCCTTCAAACCAATGAATCACTGACCAGGATTAGGTTCACCTATCTTGTCACCTGTGTAACTATACTACTCACATCTATCTCCTCCATGACCAAATGAACTGCCATACCTTGTTCTCAAGCCAGAGAAATAACTACATTTTCCCCACCAAACTCCTTCCCAGAAGGAACTGCACAACAAATTTAACCACTATGGCAATGCCCAATCATATGCCTTCCTTATAACAGGTGCCCCAAAGTCCTTCAACCTGAATTTAATCACTCTAACAATGACTTACCCCCAACCCTACCTACCCAACAAGCCACAAACCAACCCCCATATTATGCCCACCACCCTAACACCTCATGCCAAATTTATAAGCAAATGCAAATATCCATGAACAACCCTAACCATCTGCCAAAAGGCACCACAATGATAAAACAGTACACCAACTTATAAACCTTCTCCCAAAGCAACCCAAGTAAACTGGCCAACATGCAACTCCAATAGCCCAAGAAGCTGAACAACAATCTTAATCTGCTGCTTGTCCTTAGCCTTCCCCTCAAAGCTTACTCCCCATGTGTTAACTTTACATCTGGTAAAGAATTAAAACATGGCCACCATGTGCAAGGAATGCCAAAACAATGCCCTGCTTAAACCTTCTAATTTATGTGGAGCCAATGAGCTACAAAGTTCCTCACGTATCCTCAAAACACCCACAGACCGAGAATGCTCTATCAAATCCTACCTACTCTTAACAGTTATACATATACTGAACCACCTCCTATCATCCCAATATACAAGTCACATGGTACACATGGTGCTCACTCTAAAGACCATAACCTGGTGGGCAACATTAGTAGAACCTGCTTGAATGACAGATGTCCCCCAGAAGATACCCTTCCTTTGGAACAAACTCCATTTCATGTCAAACAGAACACCTCATTGGCCTTCTTCAAACACAATTGAAACAACTGAATGGGCAGCTGTAAATTCACCCTAGGGGTTCCACCCATGTCCCTCTCAGACAAGGGCAACAGGTGCTGCAAGTGAAAATAAGGGCTGAAGTTGGCTAGGTTGCCTTGGCTAGCTTGTAAGGGTCCTAGAGCCATTAGCCAAGCAACTTCATATGATTGTTTTGACTCCACTCCACATGTGGGAACCTCAGACTCCCCATAACAATCCCCAGTCCTTTTCCTGCCCCATCATACTTCCTCCTCACTTGCCCACACACTATCCCAAACCACACCAAGTCTGACATGTCTTAATGAGCACCGAATAAAGTAAGATCACCTGTGACCTCACTGTGCACAACTCCAGCAACCAAAACATCCACCTCATCAGAATCAATTACTTTTGACATCCACTTCCTTCAGGCCACTGACTGTTGCTCACTTTGCACTCCCCCACTCAGGCCTCTTTGCACATCACTCTAGTGACGGGGACATCCACTGCAACAGGCACCATTACCTTTCGGCCCCACTTCCTTCAGGTCACAGACTGATGTCTACTTTGCACTTCCGCAACCTGTGAAAGAAAAGAAAACTAAATTCATGGCACACACATATCCAAAACTTCTTAACAACAACATTAAGTGCTGCCAGGGGACACCCTGTTCATCAGCTGGACAGTTGCTACACTGGCCCTCATCCCCAAGACAGTGCAACCTTACCAGCTTCACCACAGTTCTAATTTGTACTACAAGCATCTCAAACGCAACATGGACATAGCTCCAATGGTAAAACAACAAGTGAAAAGTCCCAGCTTACTTTGTCAAATGCTTTCTCTGTATCAAGACCCACTAGCAACAGTGGTATTTTCTTACATTCTGCTTCCCTCTGGATCATCAGTGTTTTGTTAATGTTGTCAAATGTTTGCCACCCCTCCACAAAACCACACTGATCCATATATATCAATTTTGCCATCACTTTTGCCATTCCTTTAGCCATTGTAGACATAAACAATTTATAATAATGGTTTAGTATTGGAATGGGCCTGTATGAAGTGGATCTGATGGGTCTTTATTCTCTTTAGGCATTACAGCTACCACCACTTTCTTCTAGGATGCTAGTACTTCTCCTCCTCTTAAAATACTGTTAAACAAAAACTTCCAAATCTTTATCAGTTTTTCCTTCTAGCCTCCAAATCTCCACAGGAATACCATCTATTCCTGGGGACTTTCCTGTAGATTGGGTGTACATCACTATTTTTATCTCATCTTCTCTCCTAACTGTTGGTAATTGAGCGTCATCTATCACTAACCTTGGCATATTTAATTATTCCATAAACATTTCCATTTGTGCCTTTTCTTAATTTCCCTAAGCTTGGCAACAACTCTTCCTACTTGTCATTGTGTTAAAGGTTTTTGAGCTCTTTGATATCAAAAAACAGTTGCTTACCAGCAATTTTTCTAAACTCATGCATATTATTGAGATGATCCCTTATTTTCTGTTTATCATTCTGCAGTTGTTCCTCTTCTTGTTATGTGGGATTCACCCTATTTTCAATACTTAAACATTTGTTAGTCACTCTAAAGAATTCTTGTTACTTCTTAACCATATCTCCATTTATTTTATTTCCACCCTATTTTTAAACTCCGCTTTAATTTTATTCCACTCCCCAGTTATATTTTAGGAAGAAGTTTCTATCTTCTCTGATAGCTCCTGAATAATTTCCACTACCCATTCCTTAACTTCTTCTCTTTTCAACAGATAGGTGGGAAAGGGCCAGTGTTTCTGTTTTATTTCACTACCCTGTGTTTTTGTTTTAGTTATTATTGGGGCATGGTCTGAAATAGTTATTGGGTATGTATCAAGACCTTCAATTAAATGCACATGTTCCTTTGAAATATAAATTCTGTCTAGCCTAGCCCAGTTTTTGTGTCTTGCAAAATAATATGTAAATTTACTCTGAACTCCTAGTACTGAATTCATATCTTCCATGCCAAATATTTTCATACATTTCTTAAAAAATCTACCTTCTTTTGTTATATTCCCCCAGACACATCTTCACTTTTGCAGATCAAATTCCACTCCTCACGTATAAATAATATTGTTTGCTGAAAGCTGATTATTTCTCCCAGAATGTTCTTAAGTTTCATTATAGAGTTTTGGGTGGAATATAAATACATGCTAGTGTAATCCTCCTCCTTTGCCAGTAGCCTCTTAGTACCATTATTATCATTTTTATCCTTGTCTATCACTATTGGAAAACCTCTTGCAATTAATAGAAGTACTCCTGTTTTCCTTTACCCCAGGTATTCCCCAGAATAACTGTTCTGAAAACCTTGCCTTATCAAATTCACATGTTCAGCTCTTTCCAAGTGTGTTTCCTGTACCATAACTATTTGCTCTCTACATTTTTAATATAGTTCATTACTCTTTCTGTTTTATATTTATCTTTGAGACTATTGACATTTAAAGACATTACAGAAAGCATCATTTTCTTGAAAAGTTATTTTTCCCACCTTTTATGTATAACAGCTTAAATGTCTAGTTCCAGCATTTGTGTTACATGCATATATTGTTTGGCAGGTTAGAATTTTATACAGTTGTTTCTTGTCATCTCCATTGAGCCTATGTCACATCTTAGAAAACTTTTTGTTTTTTGAAAGCCCTCAAAAAAAAATAGATTCCTGATACCCCCTAAAACCTATTAACTTAATAATAACACACAAACTATGTACATCTTCAAATATTGAAGTTTTACCCTCCTAATAGAAACAAATGTTCCAAACTGACAGCCACACACACAGACATGAGATAACCTAAAATAAAGGTTATCGATGCTAAGATGCATGGTACAGCCTGTGCTTCTACTAAGTGTTGTCTGGCTTTGTCTTATCTTTATAGCTCTATCAGCTGGGAAAACACTTGAATGCTTTCAGAAAACATTTTCTCCAAGCCATTTCTCTTTATCAGATTGTCTCCTAGAGACTGAAGATCTGTACACAAAACTGTCAAGCATATATTTGTTTACTAGAAAAAAAATTATAGTATTCAATATTCTTTTTCATTTACTTGCTTTCTCTTAAAACTTATTACGAGATTAAGCTAAGGGCCTTAACTGAACTGTTCCCTATGCAAGAATGAGTCATGCTCTTTTAACCAGATTTTTCTTCTACTTGTTTTTTACATTGCAGTGTCTACATTTCTTAAAACTGAACAAAGAGAAAGAGTGAAGGGAAGAAGAAAAAACAAGAGTACCTATTTACACTAGTATCCCCATTTCGCTTAAAAATAACTGAGAAAACTTTATCTTATAGCATGTGAAGAAAATCATGTAATATGAAAATAGTACCATTAAGAAAAACATGTTTTTACTTACTCCCTATAACATCTGTTTATCTTTCTCCCTCCTTTTCCTCTCTCCTGAATATTTTCTGAGCTTTAATGACAAGAAGTAGGGCATATGCTTTAGAGTACCCTGCAAGTTTAACAAAGTCCAGGAAAGTGCAATATTTCCAGATTTTCTTGTTCTGTTATGTTCCACAAATATAATTATTGCTTTGCAATCCCACATCTATCAGTTTCCAAGTTACTGATTTTAGTCCTATTCCTCTCCATCTCTGAAATCCTGTCTCTGCTTCATTTCCAATGTATTCTTGATTCTTCTAGTTGACTCATGCATTTTTACTTCTCTCAAGCATTTTCCATTGAAGCACTGGAAATGTTTCACTTGCGCAGTCTCTCTGTGGTCTTTATTACCAGAAGAACAAGAAGCAGAATATCCTGTTTCATGACTTACATTTTGTTAGACAAACTTTTGTATTTCTTCCTTAGCATGTACTTCATCAGAAATGATTTTGTCCCTCCAGGGAAAATATTTTGAAGATAGCTGGGTACAGCAGTATGAATCTCATGCCTGCTTCTCAGCATTCCCTGAATAATGGAATACATTTACTCCTCTTCTGCCTAGTGTACAATGGGTAGTCATTCTTCACATCATTCTGCTGTATACCACTTTTAGTACTCTGTCTTTCTGCTACAGTTTTTTTCAGAATCAGCTCCTTCTGCTGGTAAGATGGCATCTTTACTATTAAAGGTCTTGGTTGCTTTCTCAAGGCCAGGTTTAGAACATACACAAGATTTGCCCTTTCAATTAACAATTCCTGTTGTGGAATACCAGTCCAGTTGCTTATTTGTGCTTTCATAAAATTAATACAGTCTGTTCCTTCCAGATTCTCTGGTACAGCAGGAAATCTCATGTTTTCCCAATGTGATCTGTCTTATAATTCTGTTATTGTTTGAAACACCTCTTCTTGTGTGGTCTCATATTCAGTCAGCCATGTCTTCATTTCGATCTCTGAGTTTTACAGTTTTATCAACTTATCTGAATATCAGTTTAAAGCGTCTTCAATTTTTTTCCAGCCTTTTATTATTTGGGTTGATATACTTGATCAATGTTTTGTTTATTTTAATCAGGTCTGTGTGCAGCTGTCTCATACTTTCCTCTAGGTTACTAGAAGTCATGTCTGGAGCTTGCACTGCTTTCTGCTAAATAGCTGCAGTACTTCTCCCAGTGTTTCCTTGTCACCTTTTATAGCCGATTTTCCTTCAGGTCCTCTGTATTTCTTTTTTCATTGCATCCAGGCAGTACACTTACTAGCCAGCTACTGGAATTTACACAGAAATTTAGATCCACTGGCTTTCTCTGCTAAGTTTCTATTTTCCCACTGGGAGAGCTAGAATTAAGCTGTTACTCGATGTGCAGCCATCTTGGAAGTTGTGCTTGCACATACTTGGTCAAACTACTGAAATGATTGCAATGGGATATGTTTAATTTTGGTGCTTGTGCATACTTGGCCAAACTACTGAAGGGAATCACTGGGTGAAATACTTCATTTTGATGCTTGTGCATGCTTGGTGAAACTATTGAAGGGCTCACTTGTTGAAAACATTCATTTTGGTACTTGTGCATATTTGGTCAAACTACTGAAGGGGTCACTAGGGAAATGTTTCATTTTGTTGTTTGTGCATCCTTGGTAAAACTACTGAAGGAATCACTTTGGGAAATGTTTTATTTTGGTGCTTGTGCATACTTGGACATTCTGCTGAAGGGATTGATGGAGGAAATGTTTCATTTTGGTGCATTTGTATACTTGGTCAACCTACTGAAAGGATTCCTAGGGGAAAATGCTTTATTTTGGTGCCTGTGTCTACTTGGACAGTCTACTGAAGGGATCAATAGAGGAAATGCATAATTTTGGGGCTTGTGTACACTTGGTCAACCTACTGAAAGGATTGCTATGGAGAAATACTTCATTTTCATGCTTGTGCATACTTGTGAAACAGGTGAAAGGATCACTTGGGAAAATATTTCATTTTGGTGCTTGTACATTCTTGGTCAAACTAAGGGACTGCTGGGGAAATGTTGCATTATGGTGCTTGTGCATATTTGTTGAAACTACTGAAGGGACTGCTTAGTGAAATGTTTAATTTTGGTGCTTGTGTATTCTTGGTGAAATTAAGGGATTGCTGGAAATGTTGCATTTTGGTGTTTGTGCATATTTGGTGAAACTACTGAAGGGACTAGTTGGGAAATGTTTCATTTTGGTGTTTGTGCATACTTGGGCGTTCTACTGAAGGGATCAGTTGAGGAAGTGTTCCATGTTGGTGCTTTTGCATACTCGGTCAACCTACTAAAGGGATCATTTGGGGAAATGCTTCATTTTGGTGCTTGTGCATACTTAGTGAAGCTACGGAAGGGATTGTTTGGGAAAACATTTAATTTTGGTGCTTGTGCATTCGTGGTCAAACTATCTAAGGGATTGCTAAGGGAAATGTTGCATTTTGATGCTTGTGGATATTTGGTAAAACTACCGAAGGGATCGCTTGGGGAAATGTTTTGTCTTGGTGCTTTGCCTACTTGGACAAACTATGGAAGGGATCTGTTGGCAAATGTTTCATTTTGCTGCTTCTGCATTCTTGGTCAGGCTACTGAAATATCTCTAGGATAACTGCTTAATTTTGGTGTTTGTGCATACTTGGTGAAACTACAGAAGGGACCACGTGGGGAAATGTTTTAGTGGTGTTTTTGCATAACTGGTGAAACTACAGAAGGGATTGCTGTGGGAAATGTTTAGTTTTGGTGCGTGTATATTCTCAGACACTACTGAAGGTAGCTGTAGGGGAAATGCTTAATTTTGGTGCTTCTACATACTTGGTCAAACTTCCGATGGGACCTCCATGGGAAATGTTTCATTTTGGTTCTTATGCATACTTTGTGAAACTACTGTAGGGATCACGTGGGGAAATGTTTATTTTGATGCTTGTGCATACTTGGATATACTGCTGAAGGGATTGCTGGTGTATTTGTTTCATTTTGGTGTCAGTGAAGTGCTTGTCCATACATTGTCAGACTGCTGAAGTCATTGCTGCACAAAATACTATTTTGAGTTATTATAATGCTTGCACTTACTTAGGCAAACTACTGAAGGGATTGCTGGGGGAAATCATTCATTTGTTTGCCAGGGGAGTGCTTGCGCATACTTGGACAGACTACTGAAGGGATAGCTGCAGACAAGTTCATGGACTGCAACTCAGATATCAAAAGTGAAGCATTGCTTTCAACAACAGATTCATAGGTTCATAGATTAGTACTAGGCTAACTACCCTTGTGGGCCATTTCAAGCCTAGCCAATTACCCCATGTGAGAATCAAACCCTGCACCTTGTGTCTGTAAGGAAAACACCTTAACCATTATGCCATCCTCCCACCCCTTTGCCATCCTCCCACCCACCGTATACTGCCCAGATATTGGACTATGAATCGTAAGAATACCTCATCAGCATACACCGTTTGACAAAATTTCTTACTAGCATCACATTATATTTAAGGCATTTTGGATTAGAGTAAATGATCTCTATGAATCCTGCCTTGTGTGTATGTGTGTACTGCTTAGATATTGGACTACAAATCTCAAGAGCACCTCATCAGCATAGACCACCATACAAAATTTTTTATTTGCACCTCATTATAATTAAGACATTTTGCATTAGAGTAAATGGCCTATGTGAAGCTTGCCTTTGCTATGCTCATAAAAAAAAACATCAGGGATATCCGTTTTGCATTTCTGAAAATGATTATGAATACACACACACACACACACACACACACACACACACACACACACACACACACACACACACACACATATATAGATCTACGTAAATTGATTGAATACCATTTATGTTGACATGCATAATGTCAAAACAAATTGCTCAACATTATGCATGTCAACACACTACTACGCATGTGCTGAGAATTAATCTCAGTGCATGCAAAGCTTTAAATAAAAAATCACACAAGGAAAGCATCACCTTTTCCAAGGGGGCAAGGAGCAAGCCCCTTGCACCCCCTCACAGCCCCTGTTAATTATATATTCTAACTCTGAGATCGCACAATCTCTGAGGAAAAGGGTATATTCCCCTATGTGGGGAATGTCAATCTCATATGCCTATCAGCCATCTGTTTAGTCGACCAAATTGTGTTGATTAAACAGATGTTGACCAAAGTACCATTTGACAAAGTTAGTGGGACCCATATACTGTATATCTGCACATGCATGCATGTATGTACATATATATATATATATATATATATATATATATATATATATATATATATATATATGGGTCCACTTTGCAATTTCGAAATACTGAAATCCCGAAAATTTTGAAATACTGAAATCCCGAATTTCAGTATTCCGAAACCACAAAGCCAAAAACCCAACCAAAACTCACAAACTCGAAAACACACAACCGCGAAATTCAAAATCCTGCACTCACGCTACACATACAGCACACACATAAACATATACAAACCCCCCCCCCACAATCAAACAAACTAATCTAAACTACATATAAGCAGGGGGGCAAGCCCCCCTGCACCCCCATGTTGGGGGGGCTTTGCCCCCACACACCCCTACTTATATATTCTAACTCCAAGATCGCACAAACAGTAAAACAAATGAAACTCACACACACATCTTACAGTCCCTCAAACACACACAGCAGTCACAACACACACTTACACATGCTAAACCCATAACCAACATACTAACACACACAAACTTACCAAAATAAAACCTAAACATCCACATTCCGTACCACCGGAAGCTGAAATTCGAAATATCGGTACTTCAGTATTTTGAATTTCGTGCTTCTGCCGGTTTCGGAAATGTGAGTGTTCGACTTTGTAAGTTCAAAATACTGAAATTCGGGATTTCAGTATTTCAAAATTACAAAGTGGACCCATATATATATATATATATATATATATATATATATATATATATATATATACACACACACACACATACATATTCCCTTAAGAATATGCAAATGGTCAAGACCATAAGATTGAAGTTTTGAAACTTCAAATGTTTTGAATGGAGATTGTGGAACAGGACTTTTATTGTTTTCCTCACTGTAGTGTGATCTTGGAGCTGTTATATTTATTTAGCAGGGGGTGAAGGGAGGCAAAACATAATTTCTTTTGTTTTGGTTTAATTTTTTTTTTATTACAATTTCAAAGTTTCAAAACTTTGATCTTATGGACATTTGCAGTTCAAAGTTTTGAAACTTCGAACTGGTAAAGTAGATCCATATATATTATATACACATACACACACACACACACACACACACACACACACACACACACACACACACACTCACTGTTATGGTTAAAACTGCAGCCATGGTTATAAACAAATCATACCCACTGGCTATTCCATACTAGCAGAGAGAGAGAGAGAGATAGGCAAAACTTGGAAAGAATGGCAAAAATTCAACTCAACAACTATTCTAGGCCCCTGCATGTAAATGTGTCATCTCCCAAACCCCTGCTTGCACTCATCAAGGGTATAAGAACTTGTCAGATATTTGAGATGCATGTCTAGGCTTAAAAAGGCTGCAGTGGTCATTAGCCTAGTAAACACCTATGAACCTATCTATAAAAGAATAGACAACTTTGAAAGCTTCAAAGAAACAGGTTACCATTGACAAAAAACATTAATATTAAAGCCCCAAATGAACAAAAAAAAAATCCCAAGAAATCCTAGACTTCAGTACATGCAATCTTATACCCTGGAACACTTAATGCACCAAACCCTGCCTAGATATTCAGTCTCTGTCCTTATCAATCAATCTATATAAGAATTATATGTTCCCTCTTAATGGAAAATATCCTACATCACTTCACTCCACAAAGGAGGTTAATTCCACTGAGATAAGCAACTTCAGACCTATTGCTATCTTGTCTCCCCTCTCAAATATATCTAAAATACATTCATATTCAACTCCTACAGTATCTACTTCAAGAAAACCTTTTAACCCCTTCTTAAAATGGCTTGCAACCTGCACACAGCACAAAAACTACCCTTATATATTTCACCGATGCCATCATTAAGACCAGAGACAACAAGAAACTAGTCTCTTCCCTCTTTCTAGAGCTCCTGAAAGTCTTTGATGTGGTGTATCATTCCAAACTACTTTCAAAAATGTCTAGGCCTATCCAGTTCTACTCTTATCTGGTTCACTAACTACTTATCCAATTGTCATCAGTTAAATGGCTCTTAGTTCTCTTCATTTTTCTCCCAGTCAGTACTGGAGTTCCACAAAGCTCTGTCCTCATTCCTCTTCTTTTTAACATCATCATTAATGACCTCCATACATCATCCCTGTTTACTTCTTTTGTACAATATGCTGATGATACCACTCTTACAGGCTCTTCAGATAGTCTTCTCCACCTTCAAACTTTTATTCAAGATGCCTTTAACTCAATTGAAAAGTGGTTGACAACCATCTTCTCCTCACAACCAAAAAACCCCAAATTACTCCTGTTCTTTCCTAAGCCTCTTATACTCTCGTCAGACAATTTCAGAATAACAGCTTTAAACAATACCCATATTGAACACATTTCCTACACTAAACTGCTAGGTGTCATTATAGTGATCAATTAAAATTTGACCTTTATATACAAACTTCAATAAAAAAACACCAAAAACTCAATATGCTCTGTAGGACAAATCTTTTTTTTTACTAATGCCACACGAATTACACTTGCTAGTGCATATCTCCTCCTTTGCTATATTCCTCACCCATTCTTACCAATATTTAGGCCTCCAGCTGCCAAAACAATACCATTAAAACCAAGAACCAAGGAAGAGGCAAAGGGTATCAATAAGGACCACTTTAACTCATTCACTCCAATAGAGCTCAGGAAGTTTGCTCTGTGACTTCCAATGGGCGGAGCCTAAGTCTTTTGACAGAATCAAATTATGTCCTTAAATTTCAAACAATTGTTCATATCTCTGAAACCACAGGGGTTATGAAAGAAGTGTAAAATGGCAAACTCCAGCACAAACTATTTTTATACTGGTAGCATTCTTTAGGTTCTAGATCTTAAACTGAATTTTATAAATCACAGTAAACACAGTACTACATTTGTAATATTAAAAAAAAACCTACAATATCTCAGCAACCACTCAAATTACATACATAATGTCAGCAGCATTTTATTCATCTAGCTAAGAGCTTTCATATGAAGCTAAGGAGTTCTGCCTTGGTACTTGGTTGTTGAGATATTTAGAAAAATGTGAAAATAATATCTATATATATTAATATCATAAAAACAACAGCTAATATCTATTTACCTGCACAAGACAGAGGTCAAATATTAATGCAGCTGAGTTTGCCATTGTGTAAGTTTTAAGGTGAAATATTTTAAAACCTTAAACATAACATAGTTTTGGAATTATTGATGCAAATATGAACAAGCAATATCTGACGCCTACAGGCATCAGTAGGAGTTAACTGCAGGTGCGCCTAGAGGCGTCATTCGGATGTTATGAGTTAATGGTAAAATACAGCAGTCAAGCGCTTTCATCTTAAACCAAGACTTCTTCACAACTGCTTAACAATTTCAGTTGCACAATTAAATATCTCACCAACATCCAGTCATGTGACACATTCAACCAATGAATCAATGCTTGGTCATTTCAAGTATTGATGGTATAAAATAGAACTTAGGTGAATGACCAAAGCTTAGTGTTTCGAAAGGGGAAAAGTTTTAAGAATTTCTTGGAAATGTATTTTAATGGTGGTGATGAAATTAGACCTAGGGGTATGTTTAAATGCAATTGCTGTAATGAATGTCAGCGTATACTTGTTTGTAAGTCCTTTTATATTAGAAATAGGAAGTTCACTGTTAAAAATCATTTCAACCGTGATTCCAAGGGGGCTGTTTATGGGACATTATGTCGCCACAGCAATGCATTCTATATAGGGAAAACACTACATAAATTGAAGGATAGAATTTATGAACATTTTAATGTTATAGACATTTTAATGACATAGTTAAAGCTAAAGTATTGAATGCCCTATATAGGCATGTTTTGGAAGCACCAGACCATACATTTTATTTTGTGGTATTGCACTATGTTGTAAATGACCCTAGGGGAATTTTAACAGATGACCATTTAAGTAAGAAGGAACTCATTTGGATTTTAAGACTCAATGCTTTGCACTACCCAGGTCTTAATGATTCGTGTTCACTTGCACCTATTTTAAAACTAAAAGGTCTTGAAGGTTTATAGTTGCTATTTATTATAATATAAAGTAACATGATATTTTTATATAATTTTATGTATAAATATAAAATGTTGTTTTAGTAGCTGTATTATATTATAATATCAACTGATTAGATTATATGTTTATTTAAATGCCTTTTATGGCTTATTGGGTTGATGGTATCATTGGCTGAATGTGTCACATGACTGATGGTGAGATATTTAATTGTGCAATTGTAATTATTAAGCAATTCTGAAGAAGTCTTGGTTTAAGATGAAAGTGCTTGACTGCTGTATTTTATCACTGAAGTGGCCCTTATTGATACCCTTTGCCTCTTCCTTGGTTCTCAATATTTAGGCCTCCCTAAGATCAAAACTAGAGCTATGCTATAACAGAATTGATAGGTGTTTAGCTAATCCCTTGTTTATATCACATCACTGCTCTGATTTTAAATCTTTAAACCGGTCTGCACTATACCAGCACCTCAAATACTCTCAACTACTGCTAGCTCACACAATGATATGCAATATTTCACATTGTTCTGCATTCTCCATTGTTTGCCCCTCCAAAAAACAACTCCTTGCAATTTATAAGTCTAAAAAATCCATTGGCCACTGTCTGTATTCATAATCAGACCAAAGCCTGGAATAATATCCCTATAAATATTTGACTCACACCTAACATTCATTTGTTCAAACACTCCCTTGAAAAACTTCCAGCCACAATTTTGACTTTGTAGTTGTATAGTTGAAATAATCTCCTTTACTCTTCTTCTTCCATAATGTAAAATTTGCACCAATATTATTTGTGTATTGCCTGTCTTTTTGTAGACTTGCCAGCAGAGATTTATAAGCTTTGTAAACTTTATGATTGTGATTATACTGTGTCAGTTCAATATCAAAGATTTTTTTTTTATTTAGTGGAGCTTTTCTTCCCCGGCCTTTTCTGAAAATGGCTTTTTGCCTAGTCTGACCTTCCCAGTAAATAAATGTAAAAAAACAAGTAAATAAAAATATATATTTGCAGTGTCTGAATATGTTCTGAGGCTAGCAGGCTTTTTGACAGCCAAACTAAGTGATTTCATAGGCTTCATACAAGCTGCAACTGCAAATATTCAGTGGCACAAGCCAGAGACAAGGGGTTATGGACCACATGCTGCCATTTTTCATTTGTGTTTCTTCAGCATTTATGGATTACAGTGGCTGCTATTATGGATAGATTAAGTCAGACTTGGATATCATCCCTATTTTAGACAAATGCCTTTTCAAATAATGATATGACTATGTGTAGCAAATGTTTTAGCCTCAAAGAGTCTGAAAATTAAGTGCTAGGCCTGATGAAGGAAATGTCTGCATTTCTCAATCTAATAAAAGCTATTTTTGCTATACATGATATCAGTGTCCAAACAGAGAAGACCGTATTGTATCCTGTTGAGTCTAGTACTTTCACTTATACTACCATTAATATGATCTGTTGCTACTCAGACTGAACTTCAACTCCCTTCTGCTGGAGCAGGAGTAGGTACCGTTCTGATACTGCAGGAGCTTTTTTAACAATGTTGTCCATTTAAATAACTCTACAGTTACTAGTAACTTTACTAACCCAGCCACAGGTACTAAAAATACCAGTGAAGAGGTGATGCCTAAAAGTTTAATATGTTTACAAATCAGAACAGGTGATCAAAAGACAAAGTAGTAATGCCACTGAGAATCAAGAGACTAGGAGGTTTAAGAGAAAAGCAGTGGGAGACAATTTTTCCATTCCCAGTTTCAGCCTAATCAGGACGTAGGATTCTGGTATGGTCACTGACCTCTTTTCCCAATTTTTTCTTGGTGACTCCATGCTTAAGAGATTGATCAGACTTATTTCTTCTATTCATAAGTCAAAAATGACAGTCTCTATTCTGGGTGGCCTAACACTGACTAATGTACTAAAGAAAGTGTCAAAGAATCGATAGTCATTTCACTCTTTAATTATTATTGTAGGCATGAATGACCTCTTCAGTACTCCATTGTTTTATTTACATAACGTTGTTTCTGCAATATCTGAAACCTGCCATGAACATATTACAACAGTCTGTTTTAGTAAAATTATCCCTTCACCCAAAACTAACAGACTATATTTTTTTTACAATGGCTCAGTGATTTTTATGTAAGTAACAATATGATATCATTCTCTGACAGACTCCATTTAAATTATTTTGGTGGTAGACATTTTACAAATCATCTTTTGGTCATTGCAAAGCATTTTAGAGCTGTCGATAAATCAAATGTTATCAGTACAAAACCTAAGAGAGCTAATAACATTCTAAAGGTTTATTATATAAATGCCAGAAATTTAAATAAAAAAGCAACTATGTTTCCAAGTTGTTGACCATTTATATGATTTAATAGTTCTGGTTATTATTAAGTCTGGCACTGTAACAGAGTTAATATTCCCAGATTTCAAAAATGTATCTGTATAAAAACGAACACCTCAAGGGGTGGCATTGTCATTTTTGTACAAGATTCAGTTTTGACCAAGTTGGACATTTGAAACAACAACAATAAGATCATCAGGTTTTCTAAAACATAAAAATAATTTGGACATGTTGATTGTTAATTGTGTTAATTGTTTTTCTGAGATCACTCTCATAAGTTGGCAGGTTAATTCTGACCATGATAGTTTTAATTCTTGCATCTCTTTTACTAACAACATTTAAAAAAATCATTCATTACTCATTACAATGCCTCATCCTTGGATACAAATCATTTAAATTCTGACTTTTATCATGGTTCTTGGTTAGAAGGTTATAATGATGATCCACTGTGTTGCTGGAGCCATTTTGAATTGCAATGCACCTCCTTTTTGAACAGCTGTAAAATGCTTAAATGTTCAATCCTTGTGTGATCAATCCTGTTTGATGGAATACATGTATCAGCTACTAAAGCTACCAAAACTAGCTTCAGAGCAGCCTGTAGAAAACTGAAATCAGTCATCCATGAATGTAAGGCAAATTATGAAGTAAAAATGAGTTTCTCACAATAAGGATACTAAAATGTTCTGCAGTTATCTAAACTCTGATTGCGTTTGTTTTATCCATAGATTCCCTTTCTCAAATTGCCACAAAACTCTGTCTGGTTAAATGACTTGCCCAAGGTCACACAGTAGACAAATGAAGGTGAAAAGGTTCAAACACTGTACTTTTGGCACAGGAAGCAGCTCATTAGCAAGCCAGAGCTGCACCGACTGCCAGACAAAGGCATGGAGAATATGGGCATTGCCCAAACTACCCGTTGCATGTTAAGTGAGTGCTCTATCATTTGAGCTAATTCCTTTAATAGTTAGAGTGGGGATTGAACCTGACACCTATACGTGAAGTGGATGTGATAACCACTACAATACAGACCTTTAGATACCTTCAAAGAAATTGATAGTGTGGCTCATTCAGTTATTAAAGAATGCATGATGAAACATGACATTAATACCATTATCAGATTAACTCTTGGCTCCTGATAATTTAATAAAAAAATCTAAATATATTATTCACAAGGGGCTGATGATTTCTCAGGGGTCCCTCAGGAGTTTGTTTTAGGTTCAGCATTTTCCAGTATGGTATTTTCCTTTCTGCCTATTCAAAAATGTATTTATAATAACACATACACAGATGATATCAAGTTAAGGTCAGTTATTTCTACTGATACCAATTATAACATACTAATTAACTACCTTTGTGTAGTAAAATAGCTGAATAAGAGCAGGCTTAACATACATTTTTGTAAATGCAAGCTCATGACTTTTAGGTCCCTTAAAATAAATCATTATATCTTATTAGTGAACACTTCTATTGGGAGTACTTCCTTTTTTAAATATCTCGGTGCCTAAATCAACCCCAAACTGAATTTTAAAGCCAGTGCTTCAGTGGTACAATCTAAAGCACAATACTGCAGCTGTTTCTAAATATCCTGACTCTTCAGCCTGCCTTTTCACTACTGTTCCTACCACTGTGCTCATATTGATGGAATGTTTCCCTGCTCTTGTAGATGTTTATAAGCATCATATTATGTAGCATGGTACACACCACAGAGATTTTTTTTCTGCAAGTATCTACTGCTGTTGTTTCCAGGCAGCAGATGCATCTATTCAGTTGTCCAGAAGCATGCTTGATGCATGGGCTTCATGTTTCTGTATGGACGGTGTTTTGCTCATTCTATGCCATGGTCTGACAGTTGTAGAAGGAGGTTGTCAGCAATGACTCCAAAGTATGTCCATTTTCACTTGAGACACACAATAGACACACCGTTATGGTCCCTGTTTGCATGGAATGAGTGTATACTGCCCTTTGTAACCATCTATGTGTGCACCTACTGATTTGATGATCCTGTAGAAAGTCTCCCGGCATGGACCAATGGTACACACCAGATGCGTGACATAAATGTGACTTGGAGGAACTGCAGGTTGGTACATGGATACATTATATATAAAACCTTGGGTGTTATGCAGCACCTGGCAGTTGATGGAGCAGAACTCCTTCCTATTGATGTATGTCACTCTCTGTTGGCCATTTGGGATCTTGATGTCAATGTGTTTATAGCTTATGGTTCCCAGGTCTTCAGGGTAAATAGTTTACATTTTAGAATAGCTGAATACTAATAGTTCTTTTCTATATGGTCCTGGGAACCAGATGTACTCCTCCACATACTGCAGCATGATGTCAAGGGACTGGTGTGGCTATGATGCTCAGTGTTCTAACATTCGTTTTCTGGCAAGTAATCATACAGATCTAACCAGCAACCATTTGAAATGCCAGGATCTGCTTGACTGAGTCCAGAAACACAGAGGCTGAATGGTCAAAAGAACAGACATACATATATATTGAATCCGAGATGCCATTTTTTCAGAATATTCCCTTTTCTCCAAGGTATGGTGATTGTGGAGTTGGTATATATAAGTTCATGGGGTGGGGGCTTGCCCACCACATGGGAGATTCATGGGGGCTTGCACCCCTGCAAAAATAATTTTTAAGGAGAGCAATTTTTGAGATTCAGAGGTTCACCCTTCTCTGGGTTTTCAGGCTTTTTTTTTTATATTATCGGTACTCGGCATTTTGAGTGCCAACATTTCAATAGACAGCCACACTGCCCCCAACAGACACCACTCAAATTTGATTTTTTTTCCAGGGTGAATTGCCTCCATAGCACTGAAGTTTCACCGGTTTGACTGATTTCTTGTCCAGCCATAGAAGATGGGTGTTGAGGGTGGTCCTATTTCTAAAGTAGGAGAAGAGTCTGGTATCTATGCCAACAAGCCATCTTCCACTTCAGCCACTCCCGATAAATGTTTCTCACTGACTTGGTGATAGAGATGAAGGTAGTACATAAGTTAGGTTGCTTCCATTTCCTCCATGTTAACCATAAGAATGTAAACAACTTTAATAAAAAAAAAAATCACCTGTTAGGACAGCATACTGCAAAAGATGGACAGATTCTAACTAATTTCAAATAAGAACTGTTCCATTTATAACCAAAAAAAAAGCTTACAACAATGTATGGCAATTCAAAAACCGCACCTGAAAACAGTTAGGCACCACAGATTTATATAGCAAGTTTGAATATATAATAAAATCAATGCAACAATGCTTTCACCCTCTTCAAAATGTTGGACTTCTTCAGAGTAATATCAAATACATACTCATTCTCTTAAATACCCTTCTAACTGATGACATAACCATAGCTTAAAGGCAACACATTCCTAAATTTAGGAGCTGAATTTTCATTAAAATTTCAAAACTCAAAAATGTATATAGAGATGTGTATGAATACTAAAAGGTGAATAGAAGTAAAACTAGGAATAATAGCAATTAAATATAAAAAAAAACAGAAATATAAAAATACCATATAGTACCACCCTTCCATATTCCAAATGTATGCTATATTTTAACAGAATGCATAACTATCCATATATAAATAAATATATCATGCTAAAATAAAACATCTAACAACTTTCTATACAAAACACTTCAACAAAATGCTTTTTTAATAGAAAATACTATGTTGAAACATAATAACTCTTCATTCTATTGCTTCATTCCATTTAAAACAAACCAAGTTTACACCTACTTTCAAACACCTCAATTAAAATTTAAATACAATTTTGAAAGACAGCAGCAGTGTACTTTACTATGAGAGGTATATCTTCCCCTTACTGTATGTCTTGCCTAAAATTTATTTTAATACAATATAATATAATTGTTAAAAAGATATATATTTTTCTAATATATGAAGTGTAATTATTTATTTCATAACTATCCACCATTCTTTCATTATAATTTGGCAGCAAGATTTTCAGTACTGGTAGTACAGTAAGATATGCATTTAAACCTGGAAAATTAGTAGCATCCAATTTAAACTGCCACCACAGTTCCCTATATTCTAAATGGGTTTCCCATTGCCAGCCCCTAGCATCCTTGGGAATATTACCTATAATGAAAAATGTATAACTTTCCCACTTACCACAGAGTGTGTTTGAATAAAGAGCAATTTTTGTTTTCTTTATATATATATATATATATATATATATATATATATATATATATATATATATATATATATATATCACAGTAGTGAATTACCTCTGGCTGGGATCACCCGTGTTTTTTGTATATTATATAAAATCAAAGCCCTTTCACATGAAATAATTGGAAACTGGTTGCAGTATCTCCATTTAGTTGCACCTAACACCCCATTTTCACTGGTGTACATTTGTACATTTGTGGTCCCCAGGAACCTTGTTTCTCAAAAAACAATTTTAAATTCATAGTATTCTTATATACAAAGTGTGGGTTTTCACATAGAAGGCTCACAGCCTGATTACCCACCTTAAATGTACTCCAATTAATCCTAGCAATATTTTTAATATGTGAAGTATCCATATCACATTGCATAACCACAGCTCTTTCAAATATTGTTTCACTGTATTAGTGGCTTCATCTTTAAAAGTGATCTGAGCATCATCAGCTTGCCCACTGTTGTTACTTTTTATACCCTCTTTGGGTCCATTTCCCAACAAATGTTTGTAATTTACCTCCTACTCCTTGGCCGCTTGTGAACTGATACTTGTAACAAATTCCAGGGAATAACATCTATCTAAAACATGTTCTCTAACTTCTTTTTCTTATCCATAAAGATCTCCTTCCTGGAAATCATTCTCAACAGCCTGACAAATTGTCCCCTTTATTGTACTCTGTTTACAGTGAATGGAATGGCAACTGGAATAATGTAAATAACAATTTTATTTATTTTATTTATTTTACATTTGTTGACCATAAATGTCCGACTGAGCTAAATCCTTTTTCAGCGGAGGCCCAAGGAGAAAAGCTCCAAAATAGTACAGACAATTTAACAAAACATAAAATAAACAGAAGCAGGTTAAAAAAACACATGCATTAGTCACAGTAATTTATAAGTCTAATAAAAAAGATGATAACAGCAAAAGCATAGTAAGTTAAGTTAAACGTTTAGGAAGTATATTTCCATTAAGCATATAGTCCAATATTAACAGCATCTGATACCCTTCAGACCTTGTATTTTTGTATATTTCTTGTAAATAATGTAATAAATATATTTTACAAATACTTAATTTTGCTCACTGTTAACGTGCCTTAAGATATATGTAGTATACTTTAACATCCATTTTTCCATTGAAAGTTTTACTTGTTTTTTTTTTTTTTTGGCATGAATCCTTTTTTATTTGGTACTATAGAGGAGCTGTACACATATTCATTGTGCATTCCAAAACTTTAGATATAGGCTATGCCAATAAGCTAGTGAAGTAACTGATAAAAGCATACGTGAAATAGCTCACTGAAATGGGCTTGGAAAATAGCTCTTTGTGCTTTATAAACAGTAACAGGCAGAAATACCTTGCAATTAATTTGCATTTTCAACAAAAATCTATTTAAACAGCTTTCACATGTACTACACCTATTTGATTTTACTAGAATCTTCATACGTTTTAGCTTACAGAAAAATGTGTTTGTTCTACATAGTTTGTATACTATAATTGATGACTTTTAGTGCATCGGTCAAGAGATTACTTTTCCTAGAGTAATAGTCAAACAATAGAGGTATTTCTTACAGTAATTTCAGTTCAGTCTATGCAAATAAACTGCTGCATTTAACACTTTTGTCCTTCTTACAAAGTGGCAAGTTTTGATTAATTAATATTAATTAATGCTCTTCTGATTAATTAGCTAATCTTGGATGCCTTTTACAATCTGAATGGGAGTGAAGACTCACTGTAATACAGTTTTTGTGTCACTTTGTTGCAGCTTGTATTTGGCTGCATATATTACCCTATACTAACTAAAGCAATTTTGAACAGTTTTTCCAAGTACTTCTGCATCTGGTATCTAAGTCACGGTGAAAACTCAGTTATTGACCAGTATAAAATTGCTTGGGAAATCTCTTCTTAAGCTGAAAACATTTCACTTCTGGGTCCTGTTCTCCATCTCACCAGACTATCAAACACCAGCCTGAACAGAAATGATTTTGGTTTCAGACTGCACATAAACTTCAGGAAATTCATTCCAGTCACATTTAGTTGCAGTATTGGCATCTTTGATACATTAGATTAATTCCTTTCAGAACTTTAAGTTAAAGAACACTTCAGGAGCAAATGTAAGGGAAAGAATGAAACAAGCATTGGCACAACCCTGAGCAGCATACCTCTGCGCTAATTTATTTGCAGTAATGTAGCATATGTTCCTTCTGACTAGACCTGAGTATTGACATGCTGTTTATGCCATTCTTTCTAATGTGATCTTGAAATCACTAATTTGATTGACAATGGGCAGCATTTACAACAGCCCGATTAGCAGCAGTGACACCTACTGGCTAGCTACTACACCCATGGAAAAAAATCTAACACAGACATAACTGGAGAACCAGCACAAGAATATGTTAGCTTAAGGTCCTGAAATGAATCTACCCAGTGGCTTTCACTACATTTCGTAGTATTTCTTGTTTGATTTCACTGGGTTGGGTGACTGTACCCAACAGCCCTCCAGTGCCAGCACCCCTGACTTATTTAACTACAAAACAAATGTTTACCCTAATTTTTTTCTGTTCAGATAAAAATGTGCAATGCAGAGACATGTGTTTTCTTGAAAATAAGGCAGCAGGTATGTTCAAATGTATCCAGCGTAGAGAAAAAACAACAATGCTAGTTCACAATTAGTAGACAATGCCAAAGGTATAGAACACATCCACAGAGAAAAAAGCTGATATTTTTCTTTACTGCTAACATCTCTCATAATGATAAGAAAGTCCCATAGTTTTTTTTCAATGAAGGCCACATGTCACCTAATTTATTGTGAATATACTAAGATTTTCTAGATTTCAGAACAAGATTCCTGTGATTGCATATGAGTGCTGTATCTTAGCATGTAAAACAGATCATGCAGATCTCTAAAAAAACCTAACGCATTTACAGTCATGGCAATATTCTAGACAGCCCTGCTGTACCCAAACAATATCTCAGTTAACTTTCGGTGTTCTTCCACTCAGATGACAAACATAATCCTTAGCAATACCAGTCTCAATACATAAACCCTGCCAAGCCATGCTTAAACAAATCTTCGCTGAAACATATTGGCCAGGCAGGTTCTCTGCTTCCTTCTGAGCTGGATCATGGTCAAATGGAGCCCTAGGCAAGGTAATAGATCACCCCCCACAGCCATTCTAGTGTACAGTTACTTGGCTATTTCTGCCCATTTACCATAAACAATATTCAAACCTCTGAGTGTGCATAGTGTTTTCTGCTTTACTTCTACAATGATTATTTGGATTTAATTTAAAACTTTATTCCAAACTGTATAGCACAAACACTGATAAATATTTGCTAAACAAAGCAATACAGTCTCACAATGAAAACAGACATAGTATTAATACATCTCTGCCTTTGAAATTCAAATGCATGAAGCAACATTGAAACCCACATTCAAAGAAAATGCATCTGGCCAGTGGCTGATAAAGTTTACCTTTGGGCTATTTTCAAATCATAGACCCCTTGCACACATTTTTAGGACCATACACCCATACATATGTTCTTTGATTTACCTTCTTGATTGTATTAAATCTTATTCCTTGTATAATACAGCACCACTTGTTAGAGTGTTTTAAATTTGTAGTTTAGAACATTTTTCCAGTAAGCAATGAAACAAAATGTATTAACAAATAATGACAAAACTACCCAATTCAGAACATTTGAAGTATAGAGGTCTACTCAAACTTCTGTCGTTAAAATCCACTAATATCAGTCACTATGCACATTCTCTGTAGAAATAAAAATCATCTGAATAATTCCCCATTAGTAATAATGGAGTGGTTGCTGCTAGCAAACAAATTCATATTTCAGTGTTCCATCTACAAATTCAGTGCCTGCTGCCCTTGAATAATCAACTGCCCATATTACATTAAAAAATGGTGCACTGGTAATATTGCAATAGGAAATGGATGGCAAACTGGCAACAGGTTCTTAGTTACCAGACATCTCATCCAAAGGAGGACATACTCAGGACTGCAGAACCCAACACCCCTTAAAGTACCAACACAGAATCAGCAATCCATCTATATGCTGTGGGATTAGAACCTACAGCCTTCTGCATCAAAAACAAGTATGTTACCTGTTTTACTACTAGCAATGCTTTTCAGTTCTTTAGCACAATAATGATACAATTTGTTAAACAAAACAGATGCATAATGCAAACAGACTTTGCATAATCAGGAGTAAACTTCTCTTCCTTTGAAGCTTACAATTCCTTGAAAATGTACCTGACACTCAATTCTTTGGAAAATGCACCTGACACTGAATTCCTTGAAACTCATTTTTTAACAGCTTGGTCATTGTGGAAGAGGATTCAGGTTCTTGTTTCCTGTAACTAAGGTACAGGGTTTAAGCCTGAGCAAATTAACTAACTACCTGTGATCCCTAAATGGAGCATTTTTTACACACACACGTACATCAGTGCCGTAGAAGAATCCAGTCCATCCAGGAGTGTGTGTCTTCATTTTGCAGAAGCAGCACAGGAGTGGAATGTCTTTGTGTATTAAAATTCCATGCACATGGAAAGTAAGAACAGGAGGTCTGTGAGACAATGACACACACACAGAAGCAACAGGTGTGTGACTGGCTGCAAAGGGTGTTCTTAAAGAAGAACAGCCTTAACAAAAAAAAAGCTTAAAAGATTTTTTTTTTGTATTTAAAAAAGTAAATGTGACAGTCCCACAGCAAGCAGGCCCCTCCCAGCCAGTGGGTCTTAAGCAACTGCCTTTGTTGCTTAGTGCTGGATCTGGCTCTGACTTCTTCCTACAAAACATGTGGTTTCATATTAAGTCCTAGTTTTTTTTTTTTAATTGTAAAATTTCATCTTAAATAACTGATTTAGAGATCTTTCTCTGAAACAGTCTTAAGGTTGTAGATGTCATCTTGTATGTAAGTAAAGGGCTTCAGGTAAACTTGGTAGATAGGTTTATAGGTTCATAGGTATTTATTAGGCTAATGACCACAAGGGCCTTTTTAAGGCTAACCATGCATCCCAAATCTCTGACAAGTTCTGATACCTTTGATAAGTGTAAGCAGGGGCTTGGGAGATGAAACATTTACAAACTAGGGCCTGGGAAATGAACCATTTACAGGCTGCCTGTGTCCATTACAGACATAGGTGCCAGACCAGGGATGAATTAAAAAAAATAAATAATTGGAGTAGAGGTAAAAGAGTTTAGATGATCAAGATTTCATCAGAGCTTGTCTGAAAATTATTTGTATGCATTAATATATTTCTGTTTGGAAAAGGAATACTTTAGTAAAAATCCTTCTTCAAGGGAAGGACTACATGAAAAGCGACATGGAGGAGCTCTTGGATTATGCAGCCCAGGTGGGTATGACCCTAGCCCTGATCAGCATCCTCACCCAGAATGATACCACAGTACAAGCATAATACAAGCAGAATATGATTGATTTCAACAATTGGTTAAGTTTCTGGTGTCATTCTAAGGGGATCCAGCATCTGTCTGCCTGGGATGACATGACTGACAGACTTCGATGCTTTGCCAGAGATGGCCTGCATCTGTCACCCCTGGATACTGGCCAAGGCTCTTGCCACCCCTATAGTGCCTTTTTAGGTGGTGTTCCAAAGACCAAATTACCACTGTAACAGCTACAAACAAATGCAATCTGAGGGTCATGCTGCCCAATGCTAGAAGTCTAAATCTCAAAATGCACTTGTCCAAAGCACTCCTTAAAATGGAGTACATCGACATTTGTGCTGTGACAGAGACCTAGTTCAAGGCAGCAGAAAGCACCCCTGCACTACCAGGCTATAACTCATTCCACATCAAAAACAAAATAGAACACAGTTACGTAAAACCACCAAAATTTATTGCAGCAAAGCTTTCGGGTCCCCCCTTCCTCAGAGACCTGAAAGCTTTGCTGCAATAAATTTTGGTGGTTTTACGTAACTGTGTTCTATTTTGTTTTTGATATTTTATCTTGTGTATCGAACACAGTGTACCACAGTGTTTTCTTTGGTTGTATAACTCATTCCACACCTTTTGGCCCCAGAACTTGGACTAAAGCTCCAAAGGCAGGGGTGTTTCCATATTCATAAAGGATGCGCACACCTCCAAACTGGTAGTTCAGCATAATTCATCAGAGATACTTCAGGTGCTGTTAACATTGGGTAAGACAGCGATTCAGGTCGTAGCCTGCTATAGGTCCCCAACCATGTCCCAAGATTCACACTCCACGTTCCTAAGCACCCTGGAGAATATTAGGGTCAAACCTAACACTCTCTTACTAGGTGACTTCAACTACCCCTCCATTAACTGGGAAAACTACTCATATACCAATACACTTGCCCAACATTTTCTGGAGTTCATTAATTCCAATACCCTGGGCCAGCTCATTCTTACCCCAGCTAGAGGTAGCAACATCCTTGACCTGGTCATTGCTAACATGGGCGACCGTTGCTCTACACCAATAGTCAACTGCTCCCTGGTTAGATCCGACCACAAACTAATCACCTTGGAAATCCACATCCCTCCCACCCTCCCCCCTCGCAAAGGTAATTACCATGAAAAACCTCTCCAGAGCTAACTTTGGGCTCCTAAAAACAGAGGTGGCTAACTTCACAGCACCCATGCAAATGGAGAATAGTTGCATGACCACCGAATTATACACCAATGCACTGTACGAACACGTACACAAATGCATGGATCTTGCCATACCCAATAGAACCAAGATGCTCTCCTGCAAAAAAAAAAAAAAAGGAAGCCAATCTGGTGGGGTCCTGCCATAAACAAACTCTACAACACAAGGAGGAAACTGATGTGGAATAAGGTGAAGTCCCAAGACTGGAAAAACTCCCTTATCAGCCTCAACAGAAAGTTGAGATCCCTCCTCAAATCCTCTAAAGCTAACTATGAAAACAGAATTGCAGCAGATAGTAAAGACAACCACAAGGCCTTCTATAGTTTTGTAAAGAATCTCCACAGCAATACCCAGATTTGCACTGAGATACTGCACAGTGGTATCTCCTATACTGAGCCAACAGATTTTACCTATACACTGGCCAACAGATTTAGTGCCAACTTTACCCCCCCAAAGGACTAATCACAATACCAGTAGATTGCCAGGCACCCAGTATTACTGCTGCACAGGTTAAAACACCACTGTCCAAGGACAAGAATACAGGTTCTATGGGACCAGACAATATCCCTGGCTGTGTTCTACATGAACTACAAAGAGAACTGGCACCTCACCTGTGTGCCCTGTTCAATCACAGCCTCACATCAGGCTTTGTCCCTACCAAATGGCTCACTGCTACAGGCATCCCTCTCCACAAAGGAGGAGTGACTACAGACCCTGGGTACTATTACCCCATTAGCATGATGAGTGTGATATGCAAAGCTATGGAACACATCATCATGTACCTAATAAACAAGGACATAGGGAATCTCCAAACTCTGGATCCCACACAGTTTGATTTTGTGAAGAGTAGAGCATGCCTATTCAACTTGGTCAACTTCTTTGAGTCAGTCACCAGAGCTGTGGATGAAGGCAAGGTGGTTCATACAACCTACCTTGATCTAGCCAAGGCTCTTGATACCATTCTCCACTCAGGAATCATAGAAAAACTCACTAAGCTATAGGTGGGTTGCAAACTGGCTCACAGATAGAACCCGCAGTGTGAAAGTAGCTGACTCCAATTCAGACTGCCAATTAGTTACGAGTGGAGTCCCACAGGGCTCAGTCCTGGGTCCTCTCCTGTTTGATATCTAATTCTCTGAAGTCCAGACCAACACGAAGGGACTCTGGCTGACAAAGTTTGCAGATGATTGCAAGTAGGGAGCTATTATTAACTCCCCAAGTGATGTTGACATCCTGCAGAATGGCCTCACTGAGACCAACAACTGGTGTCAGAACCATGGCCTTAAGTTCAATGCCAAAAAAATGTGTCGTCATCCCCTTTGGGAAAAACCCGGTTCCCATGAATTAACACATTGATGGCAGTCCACTGAACACAGAAGGTGTTATAAAAGATCTGGGAACACAGGTTGACAGCAACCTCTATTTTGATCACCACATTGCCACTGTGGTCAGAAAGTCCTTCTCTGTGGCACATCTCATTACTAAGGGGTTTGCATCCAAGAAAAAAGAGGTCATTGTCTCCCTCTACTCTTCCCTCATTAGGCCAATCATCGAGTACAATACCCCATTTGGAATATACCTCACTAGACACCTGCAGCAACTGGAGAGGCCATAAAAGTACCTCACAAAGAGGATCCCAGTCCTTAAACACTTGTCCTATATGGACAGACTCAAAAAAACCCAACTGTTCTCTGTCTCATATCACCTACTTAGCATATCTCTGCTTGACTTACAAAGCCATGTCTGACCCAGCTCTGTTAGAAATGCTACATCTAAAGAAATCCCAATCCCTCCACACCACACACTTCAGAGACCTCAACCTCATTACCAGAATTAACAGAACATGCTGAAAAAACAGGTTCATAACCAGAGACTGCCTATGCTATCGAATAGACTTCCCATACATGTCAGGTTGAGTGCCTCGCTGACCCTCTTCAAGAGAAATCTTGATGTGTGGATGTGAAACAGAAAATTCACCCTGGGAATAACTCCAGTGGCTCTACTCGACAGAGGCGCTGGGAACTAAGGTCGGTGGCACTATGATAGGGTAATCCTATGGCTAGGCTTGTAAAGGCCCCAGGGCCATTAGCCTAGTACACACCTATGAACCTATGTAGTAACACGTTTCACCAAAATGATTATATTCTTAATGATGGAATAGTGACTGTATTGAATCTATTTAAGTTAAGATTTAAAATAGTTTGTTGCTAAACAATTTATCTTGTATGATATGAGCATTGATACCTTTAGTACACATTTAAGACCATAAGTTATGAACAAAAGGACTGTGCCAAAAGAAGTGTAGATTTTAAGTTTGTTTTGTTATTAAAAATATCAAATCACTGTGGAACAGACTTAGACTTGATTTAGCTTTGTGCTAAGATTCTCTCCTTATACTGCAAGGGAAGAAATATTAATCATTAGTCTTTACTGTGATGAGAATACAGTCATTAACCAGATCCCTAATATAATTACAGGCCTTGTCTTTACTGTAATGAAAATACAATCATTAACCAGATCCTTAATATAATTACAGGCCTTGTCTTTACTGTAATGAGAATACAGTCAGCCAGATCTGTAGGTCAGAGCGTGTGTATGTATCTTTAAGAAGCATTTCCAGATATAGCACATGCATATAAATACTGACCATGTGCAGGCAGCAGTGCCATTTTGAGAGAACAGCCAGAATGTTAACATGTATGAGTGTGGTAGTCAGTCTGTTTATGTATTTATTGAAGTTTAAATTGCAAGGCCTCATTTCTGATGTGTTTGTG
Organism: Protopterus annectens; assembly: GCF_019279795.1. Lineage (NCBI taxonomy): Eukaryota > Metazoa > Chordata > Ceratodontiformes > Protopteridae > Protopterus > Protopterus annectens. Next base: position 1,603,102,776 of record NC_056731.1, read on the forward strand.
TATAATAAAGCTGCTTGAACTGAATCCACGAATGTTCATCTGTTTTATCCTGACCAGACGAGTGACATGGTATCAGAACCAGGATTAGAAGAACAACTTCTACAAGCCATGAGGTGCAGAGTTGAAGGTGAAGGGAGACTAAGCAGGCTAAGTGAAAAAGAGCTCAGACAAACACGAAAAGGGCCAGAAATGAGCTAAAGGTAAAGAAAACTGCACAAATGATTTATTTAGCAAAGAAAATGAAACAGCGCATTTATAAGTCATAAAACAGATTATTAATCAAATGGGTAACACAAAAACGTATTATTAAGCAAGCAAAAGTCACAAACCACATTATTAACTAAACAGAATGTTCAAAACCATGATATTTGATAAAACTAGCAAAACTATTCATATGGGGCTTAAAATTATCTTTGGTTTGCATAACGAGCATGTTTAAAGTAGAATGGGCACAAGAAAAGTATAATGAACAAGATAAGAGATTAAAAGGGCATAACGAGTACAATAAAAGGGCAAATTCAGTTTAAAGAGCAAGGCAACTGTATGTTTTTTAGTAAAAGACCATGTTTGGCCACAAACTACTATTTCACATTGACCAAAGCCTTTCAAAGCATAACTAGAGCTGTTTGAAGTATCCCAGAGTATGCAAAGTGTTTATAGAGTGTGTGCTTTATTACAGTGCAATTATTTCAAAGAGTTTGCTGTGTGCAAAGTACAGTTATATTGCAAAGAGCAGTCAAAGTACAGCCATTTTGAAAAGTTTCTCGTGCTGTGTACAGTTTATTTGCAAAGTGCATTCATCTTGAAGTGCTTCTTTCTCTGAGCTTTTTCTGCTGTGTACAGTTTATTTGCAAAGTACAGTAATTTTGAAGTATTTCTTACACTGATAAGGAGTATGTTCATAAAGTACAGTGATTTCAAAGTAAAGTACAGTGATTTCAGGGTGTTCTTGTGCTACACAGACTTATTTGGCAAAGTGGCGGTATTTCAAAGAGTTATTGTGCTATTGGGTATAATTACAAGTACTGGCATAAATTTCTGGCATATATATATTTATGTGTGTATGTTCATACATAATTTCAAGCACCTTCACTACTGTGTGTTGATATGGCAGTGGCATTTCGCACACCAAGTCCACTTGTGTTTGATGATAATATAGCAGAGAATTGGAGAGTATTTGGGCAGGAATAGAATATTTGCATACAAGCAACTTTTTCTGACAAGGATGCACGTACAAGGGCATTCATTTTGCTTAACTTAGCTGGGTCAGAAGCTATTGAAAGAGAGCATTCATTTTTGTATGCACCAGCAATATATGCAGGAGAGGGGGGAAAACTGTCATTCTGTGGTACCGGCTGAATCCAGGGAGGACCCAGAGTGCTTAAAATGTAAATTATGGGAAATATGTAATCCCTAGAAAAATGTTACATTAGAGAGGCAGTTATTTAATATAACAGACCAAAAACCAGGTGAAACTTTAGCAGCTTATATCACTGACTTAAAAAACAAGTCTAAAACATGTAGATTTGGTGACTTGAAAGATGAGTTAATAAAATACAGGCTTGTGTGTGGTATTAATAGTGCTGCAGTGAGAAAGATTTTGCTTTGTGACAGTGATTTAACATTACACAAAGCCATAGAGATTTGTCAAATCCATGAACTCACAGAAAGGCACTCAAGTATGATTAGATGTGATAAGAGCATGATTTCAGCAGCCTCTAGAGCAAATGTAGACAGCATTCAACACACGCCAAGCAGAAACAGCCCTAAGCACATTTCAGCAGCAACTCCTGTGGGTGTGGTAGGGAGGACCCCTAGCTTTCTAGCAAGTTCCAAGACTAGCTCAGTAAAAAGGGCATGCTCACCACAGTATAAGAGTGAGTCAGCAAAACCCGAGTCAAGTCTTACTTTTAACTGTCGTAATTATGGTTCCAACCATGAGTTTAAAAGACATAAGTGCTTAGCATTTGGTCAGCAATGCCACAAGTGTAAAAAATGGAACCATTTTCAAAACTTTTGTAAATCAAGCAAGCCTCATTCAGTTTTTTAGAAAGGTCACTCAAAAAAGTGAGTTGAGCATATAGAGAGCTGCAACCCTACTTTCTTTGTAGATGGTGTATCAGTGGTCGGTAAAAAGGTTAATGCAGTAGATTTGTTGGCAAAAAAAGTATTTTGTGCTGTCCTGATCAATGGTAAACCCACAGAGCTCATAGTAGACACTGGTTCAAAATGTAATATAATGCCAGCAGAAACATTTGCTAAAGTGAGGGCTGGTGAGCTACTTAATTTGGTCAATTGTGCAAAGCTTATTGCTTATGGAGGTGAATTCAAACCAAAGGTACAGTATGGATTGCATGCTATTTGACTAGGAACAGTTACAGCATGCAATTTTATGTAGTCCAAAGACCTGTGCAATCATTATTAGATCTCCGAGACAGTTTAAGAATGAAACTGCTTTCTTTTACCAAAGAAGTACATCATGTAAGCACATGTCCCAGTTCCAGCTTTACTGATGCTATTTTCTCAGTGTATGCTGATGTTTTCAATGACAATCTAGGTAATCTTCCAGTTGTGTACTCCATGAAGTTAGACCCAGAGGTCAGTCCAGTGGTCATACCAGCAAGGAGACTTCCAATAGTTATGCAGGACAAGGTCAAGGTCCAGTTAGACAAAATGGTGCAGCAAGATGTGATTTGTCCAGTCACAGAACCAACTTCCATGGTAGCTGCTCATAAGAAAAATTCAGATTAAATCAGAATATGCATTGACCCAAGAGACTTGAACAAGGCATTAAAAAGACCTCACCATCCCATGTGTACAGTCAAGAAGATTGTAACCCTCATGCCAAATGCCACTGTTTTTTCTGTCTTAAGATGCAAAGAGTTCATTTTGGCAAGTAATGCTTGATCGCAAATCTTCACTACTGACTACATTCAGTACCCTATTTGGCAGATACAGATTCCTCAAGATGCCTTTTGGAATAAATTCTGCCAGGTTCATCATTTAGTGTGCAGTGGAATAAATTTTCTCAGGCTTCCCATGTGCAATAATAGTTGATGATTTACTGGTTGGAGGTAATGGTGAAGCAGAGCATGACAGACACCTCAGGAAAGTTCTGGACAGAGCGCATAAAGTGAATTTAAAGCTCAATCCTCTGAAGTGAAAATTCAGATTACCAGAAGTTACTTACATAGGTCATTTATTTACCAGTACAGGCTTATGACCAGATCATTCTAAACAAGCAGCCATTCTTGAGATGCCAGCTCCAGACAATGCCCAAGCCCTACAGCATTTTCATGGCATGGTTAACTATTTAGGCAAATTTATCCCTGACTTTAGTGAGCTATCAGGGCCTTTAAGAGAGCTGATCAGCACAAATGTTGCATGGTCATGGCTAGAACAACACCAGATAAAATTTGATAACCTCAAACAGCAAATTGATAACCTGCCTATGTTAAGATACTATGATGTCCACAAACCAGTAGTTCTTTCCTGTGATGCTTCAAAGTTCGGTCTTGGTGCAGTTATTCTTCAAGAGGGCAGATCTGCTGCCTGTGCATCTAGAACTCTTACCCAAATTGAGATGCAGCATGCTCAAATTTAAAAGGAACTTTTGGCAATTGTGTTTGCATGTTCGAAGTTCCATGATTATATTTATGGCCGTGCACTCCAGATAGAAACTGACCATCAACCTCTAGTCAGTATTTTAAAGAAGCCTATGCATTCTGCTCCAGCAAAACTATAAAGAATAATGCTCAAGTTGCAAAAGTACAATTTCAAAATGGTCTACACAAAGGTTAAACTTCTTTATCTGTCTGATACCTTTTCCAAATGGCCCAGAAATACCACAGAACAGCTTAATGCAGAGAATTTTGACTGATGTCATGGCAGTGCATAGTTTTTCTACCACGAAACTTGATGAGCTGAGAGATCATACAAAGACTAACCCAATTTTGCAAAAGCTCAACCACTTCATCAGTGTAGGATGGCTGTCAAAGTAATCCTGTGTACCGCCAGAAGTGCAACCTTACTTTCCATACAGATATGAAATGTTGATGGTAGATGGTATCATTTTCAAAGGTCCAAAGGTTGCTGTTCCTATTGCCTTACAGTGTGAATTCATTCAGATTTTGTGTTGTGGTGATCCAGGTTATGATTCTACCAAAAGAAGGGTGAGAGAGCTAGTATTTTGGCCTTCTCTACTGAAAGACATTGATAAAGTGCTTTCTTCTCATTCAATGTGCAAAAGTACTAAGCCACATTTGCAAAAAGAGCCACTTCAGCTAAGTCATATTCCTGAACTACCTTGGTCAACAGTAGCCACTGACATATTTGAGTGGAACAGTCAACATTGCTTAGTGGTAGACTCTTATTCAAACTGTTTAAGATTGATTTGCTACCTAACCGAACATCCAGTGCTGTTATTACTAAGATGAAATGTCATTTCCCATTCCATGGTAGTCCACACCAAGTTATTTTTGACAACAGTTCTCAGTTTACCAGTCAGTGATTTGCTAAAGAATGGGACTTTATCCATGTTACTAGTCAAAAGGCCTTGCTGACATGCTATACAGAGTACAAAGCAATTACTGGAGAGGTCAAAGTGACAATACTGATATCTTCTTGAACTTACTCATTCTCAGAAAAATACCCTGTGACAATCTATTTGGCTCACCTGTTCAGAAACTTGTATCTAGGCAAACCAGAACAATCTTGCCTATCAGTTCTAGTTCGCCGGTGCATAATGCTCAAAACAACAGAGCAATCAAAACCCAACTTTTTAAGAAGCATTCTTCTCAAAAGTCCAGCTATGATAAAAGGAGCAGATTTCTTTGTTCATTAAAAGAAGGAGAGATAGTCAGGATGCAAACGGTGAAAGGCTTTGATCAAATTGGTCAAGTAAGACATATATGTACTGAGCAGAGATCCTACTTAGTGGAATCTGATGGTATAGAGTACAGGAGACATATTCTTCCTGTATCAGAAATTATATTGCAGAATCGTACCTGTGATACAGACTCTAGATCTCAGAGCAACCCAGACAAAACTGAAAAATGTGTCGCAGTATCCATTCAAAATCTTGATGATGTCCCAGATGTCCCGTAAGCTGAATATTCCTTGAAGACAGTCCATGTTGCTAGATCCAGTTTTGAATTTTATGTTACATAGTTAGGTAGTATTTCTAGACCTAGTGTAAAATATGCAGCAACTTGGACCTAATTATTTTACATGTGTCTGATTTTGTATAACTGCACGTCGAATAATTAGTTTTGTATAATTGCATGTGAAAAGATCATTTCTGTAAATTGCATGTCATTGAATACAGTTATTTTATATAGGGACTCTTTCACAAAGAGGGAGGATGTAGATCAGAGTGTGTGTATGTACCTTTAAGAAGCATTTCCAAATGTCGCATGTGCATATAAATACTGAGCACGTGCAGGCAGCAGTGCCATTTTGAGAGAACAGCAAGACCAAGAGTGTTAACATGTATGAGTGTGGTAGTCAGTCTATTTATAAATTTATTTAAATTTATGTTGTAAAGCCTCATTTCTAATGTGTTTGTGTGTAATAAAGCTGCTTGAACTGAATCCACGAATGTTCATCTGTTTTATTCTGACCAGACGAGTGACAGATCCCTAATATAATTACAGGCTTTATCTTTACTGTAATGAGAATACAGTCATTAACCAGATCCCTAATATAATTACAAGTCTTGTCTTTACTGTAATGAGAATATAGTCATTATCTAGATCCCTAATATAATTACAGGCCTGCTTAAACATGGTAGGGAATGGCTTTACAATTTGCAGAATAGAAAGGGGGCTTGTTGTGTTCAGACCTATAACAGACAATCCATCCTTATCCTTGGTAGCACCACATAAATTATAGAAAGTCTCAGATTTCCCCAATAGTCACCTTATAGTTACATATAGTGAGAATAGGTAGAGACTAGAATATTCCCAGTCATACTACATGGTACAGGCAAGGTGACTTCTCTGAGGAATAGGCTCTCGATGGATTCTAAACTACCTTCTGTCTCTAGAGTCTACAGTGATCTCTCACTGAGTAATCACCTATTAGTAGTGTTGATTACTGGGAAAATAGAATGGCGATGATAACTAGCCACAAATGCTTGACAATACATGCTACATAATTTATTTTGCTGACCTTATCTCTTTACAGCTAGTGGCTCTCGGTTCATTTCCTTACCAGAGCATGTTATGGTTATAGAAGCTGGCTGCATTAGCACCACTTCATCTCTGCCTTCGTTGTCTGGAAATGTGCAGTGTATTTTTATTGCTATATTGATACATGCAGCTTGTTTTTCATACTGATCATTGAACACTGCAAAGGAAGTATTCTAATTATATCTTTCCTGTTGGCCCATAAACATCATTCATTCAGCCCTTTCTTGCCATTACTATTATTTCTTACCTCCTTTCCCTTCCTAAACATTTGAAATTTCATTCTTTCCTTGGCTAACATCATGTAACCCCTTCAACGCCTCTTGAACATTCTGCATCTGTTGAAATGAAACCTCATAACCTCCTTTCCTTCTCTCACATCTGAAAATCTTATATTTCTTTTTTCCACTGCTTTTTCCTCATATACCATTTATTTATTTATTTATTTATTTATTTATTTATTTACTGGAGCCATGATGCGGGTCCAAGGCAGTCAGGTTTAACAATGTACATAAAATTTACACAGACGTGCATAAAATACAGGTAGTAAAACAATTGCAAAAGTGTCACAGGGCGTTACAGTCTGTAAAACGTAATTTAAAACAACAGTAAAGTGTGAGTTAATGATACTAGAATTTGAATACAAAATGTTTTTCAGTAAAAAGCTACTGGATGAGATGTCTTCACATTTATTTTATTTACTTATTTTGCGTTTGTTTACCATGAAAGTCTGACTGGGCACTAGTTCCCTTTTCAGAGAAGGCCCAGACAGAAAAGCTCCAGACAATTACATTGATTCACAAAAAGAAAACAAAGAGTATTACAAAGTTTATGCAGAGTAAATCAATAGTACAATTGTTTTGCTTTGTTTCAAAGGTTTAACAATTACAAAACCAAAAACAGTAGAAAACTTCATCAAACACTGTGGGCTAAGATTGACTTTAAAACATAAAGTGTGCTTTAATCAATAGAGACTGGTAAAATATAGGAAGAATAAAACACTGTGAGTGTAACAGGAAAAGGAAAGTGCTATTTGAAGGAGCAGATACTAAAGTAAAGAAAGAGATGTATGCAGTAAAATATAGATAGTATATGAATGAGTAGGTACGTAGTTTACAAGTCAAAGGTTGTGAATGAAAAGAAAAAATAGGCACTATTTACATTGGATTACTATATACAATAGAATAGCATAGTACTGATTATACGAGTATCATTCAGAGGGAGTTTATATTAGGATAGATAAGGAAAGCAAGAAATACGTTTGCATGCTTTAAAAATGAAGATTATAGGGATATGATCCATGATATCTTTGTAGAAAAAAATAAAGTTGGATAAGATAAGTCTATAATATATTTTGTAGCAATAGCCACAGTATTTCTCTACCCTCCATAGTGAATCTATTTACCCATCATTAGCTCCACCCATCTTCTCACCTGTTACCCTTGTACATGCCTCTCAGGTGTTCTCTATTCAATGTTTTCCACCTTTCACCTTAAGACAGTGTTCTGTTGTACCACCATTTTAGCAAACCATCATATTTTCTTCCATAGTTTGAGTGGATTCTATAGCCCCCCTCACAACCGCTTGAACTACACTCAACAAATCTCATCCCATTCTACAGTTCTTCTGTCTCTTCTCTGCCTCCCCCTCCATTCCCTGGGTGGTATTCCTGCCTCTGTGGTGATATCTTCCTCACTTTGGTTGAATAAGATTGTGCCCTTCAAAGAATGAATGGGCTACTTTTGCACTGAAGTCTGTACCATTGGCTTATAATTAATGTTTTCAATGACTTAGATGTTGCTACTAGTAATAACCTGGATTTTAAACATCCAAAAGTAAAACTGCTAGAAACACCAGCTCAAAATAACTGCCATGAGGCCAGATCTAATTCCAGTTCCTTTTATTATTAATAACATTTGTGGCAAACACCTTGCTACAGTTTAAGAGAACAAAGTATTTTATTTTTTTACTTAAATATTTTAAAGGAAGGTTGGAACCAGGGTATAGGAACAGGACCTGAATGGCTGGGGCAAGTGGGATGGGGGTGTGTGTAGTGCATCTGGCTACCTGGTTGGTGTGCCAGTAGAAGGAACCTTTTTTTTTCTCTTTGAGGGAGTTGGGTACCGGTTTATAGTACCAGTCCAGGGTGCTGGATGAACCAGTTATGCTTCCGGTGTGAGTTCTGCTTGTATTGTCTGTTTACTCAGAATGGTGTACACTTAGTGTAGGCATTAATGAATCCCAGGGTATATTTAAATTATGTCTTCTGTGTCTTTGCATAAAACTGGGATGAGCATGGTTGCTTATACTCTGCATTTTGTAGTCAGTATCTCTGTAACTCTACTTTATATTCTAGATTCATTGGCTGTACAATTTCTTGGTTCTGGGTAAGCTATACTCTGGTTTTGTACTTGGTATCTCTACATTCTCCTTAGTTGTTGACAATTTGTTCTCTGTTTTCTGTGCTCAGTCTCTGTAAACTCTTTTTGGTGGCTGACAGGCTGCACTGGAAATCAGTTTCTACACACTGCCATTGACTATTTATGAAATGTACTCTATCTTCCATACTTAAAAATCTCATGTACCATGTTCTGTGTATTCTGTACTCAGTTTCTCTAGCTGCATATTCTGTATTTTTTTTATTTCTTCTCATGGTTGCAAACAATCTGCACACTTTATACTTTATGCAAATATCTCTTGCACTGTGCTAGACTGCTAGTAATCTGCATTCTGCCATCTCTACGCTCTCTCTTACTGTTCATTTTACTTAAAATTATTTGATAGTTTTTCAGCTCAGGCTAAATACTCAGAATGCTAAAAATGTGCCTTCAGCTAAATGCAACTGTACTTGTGACTGCTGTCCTGAGATGATTACTTCAAGCGCTAACAGTTCACTGACAGGTACGAAAGAGACTGCCAGTGCAGACAGACTTCTCAAGGAGCTAATGTTCAGCAACACCTGTGTCTATATGCTCAACACTGAAAGAATGTGAAAGTGCTGTGTGATAAGGGAGGACAGATTTAGTACCTCACTTAAAAATTTTGCTCATGACCTCATGTAGAGGTGTCAGGTTGACAAGTTTGGATGCCAAGCCCTTCAGAGCTTTCCTGCCACTGAAGAAAATGCTCCTCTTTAGGCTTTCAAGATTTGATTCATCTGTGGTGAATCCCGGCCTCAAGTAGACCTTTTTGCTTCTTCTCTGAACAATTAGTTGGTAAAATTCTGCTCCAGAACTCCATGCAAGAAGGCCTGGAAGACAGATGTCTTATCTTTTTCTTAGACAAGAATGATTCTGCATGCTTTTAAATCCTTTCCACTGATATCAGATATCAGAAAGAATCCCAAAGATTATTGTCATGACTCCCTTCTGGCCCAGGAAACAGTTGTTCTCCTTTCATTTGGAATTCAATTACTACAAGTTCACTCACAGAATTGATTTATTCACACAAGAACAGGGGTGGTTGATACATCCCAACCCCATGTAACTTCAATTGTGTGGATCATAGGGTCTAAATTCTTTTTAGGCACCTGTTTAATGAGGATGTGCAGCAGGTACTTATGGAGGAAAGAAAGCCTGCTACTAGAAAGTTATATATAGGTTCATAGGTTGGTACTGGGCTATCTGCCCGAGGGCATATATTAGCCCAGCCATGTTGTGCGGTATTTACCACCCCTTTAGTAGTTCCCTAGACCCTTGCACTAGCAGCTAGTACCCTTGGCTCCTATCTAGTAGTGCTGTTGGTGTGATCCCCAGTGTGAACTTTCTGTTACCCATTCGCTCATCAAGGTCCCTCTTGAAGAGTGATAGTGAGGGGCTCTGTCTTATGTAGATCGGGACCCTGTTCCATAGTAAGGGAAGTCTCTACGAAGGGAATCTATCCCTCCAGCATGTTCTATTCATTGTTGTGTTGAGATTTATATCCCTAGAGCGTGTAGCTCGAGTAGATTTGGTTTTGCTAAGATGGAGCATGTTCAACAATTCTGGGTTGGACATGGCTCTGTACGTTAGACAGAGATTGCCTCTGAGAAAGCGGTATGCAACAGAGAACAGTCTTAGCTTTTTCAATTGTGCTGCATAGGGCAACTGTTTGAGGCTAGTAATCCTCTTGGTTAGGTACCTTTGTGGTCTCTCCAGCTGCTGGAGATGTCTAGCCAGGTACATTCCAATTGGTGCATTGTACTCAATAATGGGTCATAGGTTCATAGGTTCATAGGTTGGTACTAGGCTATCAGCCCTAGGGCCTATACAAGCCTAGCCATAACAATTCCCTGGCTATTTCTTCCCACATTATTTACTTTCCTGGAACCCTGTCTAGCAGGGCGACTGACGTGATCTCTGGGGTGAATTTCCTTTCTCCCATCCAATCGTCAAGGTTCCTCTTGAAGAGGTCCAAAGAGGCACTCTGCTTGACATGTATGGGCAATCTATTCCAGAGTCTGGGGAGTCTCTGGGTCAGGAACCTATCCCTCCAACATGTTTTGTTTATTGTGATGACAAGGTTTAGATCCCTGGGCGTGTAGCTCTGAGGGATTGGGATTTCTTTAAGTGTAGCATGTCCAACAGCTCTGGGTTTGACATGGCCTTGTATGTTAAGCAGAGATCGCCTCTGAGTAGACGATATGCGACAGAGTATAGCTGGAGTTTTTAAGGTCAGCGTAGGGCATCTGCTTTAGGTCTGTGATTCTTTTAGTGAGGTATTTCTGAGGCCTTTCCAGTTGTTGCAGATGTCTTGAGAGGTACATACCAAATGGGGCGTTGTATTCTATAATGGGTCTAATGAGGGATGAGTACAGTGGGACAATGACCTCCTTTTTCTGGATGAAAAGCCCTTCATGATGAGGTGTGCTACATAGAAGGATTTCCTGACTGTTGTGGCGATGTGGTTATCGAAGGTGAGACCACTGTCCACCTGTGTCCCTAAGTCTCTTATCACACTTTCTGTGTTTAGTGTACTGCCACCTATATGGTAATTCATGGATACATGTTTTTCCCAAAGGGGATAACAATACATTTCTTGGCATTGAGCTTGAGCCCATGGCTCTGGCACCAAGCATCTGTTTCTGTAAGGCCCTTTTGTAGAGTATCCACATCATTTGGGGATTCAATAATGGCTCCCAGTTTGCAGTCATCTGCAAACTTTGTTAGCCAGAGTCCCTTAGTGTTGACCTGTACTTCAGAGAAGTAGATGCCAAACAAGAGCGGCCCCAGGACTGAACCCTGAGGTACTCCACTTGTCACTTGTCTGGAGCTGGATTTGGAGTCGGCTACTTTTACAGTGTGGGTTCTATCAGTAAGCCATTTAGCAACCCATTGGGTGACATAGGGATTTATGCCCAACTTAGTAAGTTTATCTATGATTCCAGAGTGGGGGATGGTGTCAAAGGCCTTGGCAAGGTCTAGATAGGCTGTGTGGACCACCTTACCCTTGTCCATGGCTCTGGAGACTGATTCAAAGAAGTCAATCAGGTTCAGGAGACAAGATCAGCCCTTCACAAACCCAAACTGGGTGGGGTCCAGTGTTTGAAGGTTGCCAATGTCTTTGTTTATAAGTTCCATGATAATACGCTCCATGGCCTTGCAGATAAGGCTTGTCAGACTGATGGGACGGTAGTTTCCGGGATCCAAGGTGGATCCCCCCTTGTGGATTGGGATAACTGTAGCTCTGTGCCACTCAGTGGGCACGAAACCTGAGGTGAGGCTATGATTAAACATGACACTTAGGTGAGGTGCCAGTTCATATTGTAGTTCATGTAGTACACAGCCGGGATGTCATCTGGTCCCATGGATGCTGTATTCTTGGCTTTAGAGAGTGCGTGTTGTACCTGTGTGGCCGTTATTACTGGAATTTGGCAATCTTCTGGTATTGAGATGGGCCATTTAGGGGGGTGAGAGTGGGGTGAAGTTGGCACTGAATCGATCTGCCAGGATATTGGCAATATCCTTCGGATCAGTATATTTAATGCCATTCTGTTTTAGCTCAGAGCAGATCTGAGCATTGCCATTTAAATTCTTGACATAATTATAGAATGCTTTGTGGTTGTCTTTGGAATCTTTGGCAATTTTATTTTCGTAACTAGCTTTGGAGGATTTTATGAGGCATCTCAGTTTCTTACTGAGGCTAGTAAGGGAGTTTTTTGCATCCTGGGATTTTCCTCTTTTCTGCAAAAAGTTTCTTCCTTTTGTTGTAAAGTTTGTTTATGGCAGGGGACCACCAGATTGTCTTCCTTTTTTTGGATGAGAGCATTTTGGTTCTATTTGGGATGGCACGATTCATGCATGAGTGGATGTGCTCGTACAGTGCCATAGTGTAGGATTCAGCAGTTGAACTTTCAGTTCCCGTCTGCATGGGTGTCATGAAGTTTGTCACTTCTGACTTGAGTAGCATGAAGTTGGCTTTGGAGAAGTTTTTTATGGTGGTTTCTTTACTGGGGGTGGGGGTGGGATGTGGATGTTAAGGGTGATTAGCTTATGGTCAGACCTGACTAACGAGGGGGTGACCATAGGTATGGAGCATTGATTTCCCATGTTGGTAATGACCAGGTCTAGGATATTGGAGCCCCTGGTGGGACTATGGATTAGTTGAATTTATGAATTCCAAGAACCGTTGCGCAAAGGTGTTGGGACATGAGTAGTTTTACCAGTTAATGGCAGGGTAGTTAAAATCACCCAGTATTAGGGTGTTTGGTTCTATCTTAATATTTTCCAGTATGTTTAGAAAGGTGTAGTGAGAATCTTGGGGTATGGTGGGGGATCTGTAGCAAGCTACAATTTGGATTGCAGTCTTACCTAGTGTTAGTTGCACTTGGAGAATTTCAGACACATTGTGTTGGCAACTAGCCTGGTGGTGTGAATATCCTTGGTGAATATTGACACTCCTCCACCTTTAGTGTTTCGTCCTGGTTTGGTGGCGAAAAGTGTGGTAAGAGTTGTAGCCTGGTATTGCAGGGGTGCTCTCTGGAGCCTTGAACCAGGTCTCAGTTACTGCACAGATATCGATGTTCTCCATTTTTAGGAGTGCCTCGAGAGAGTGCATTTTGAGGTTTAGACTTCTAGCATTGAGTAGCATTACCTTCAGATTTTGCATGCTTGAACCTGTTATGGTGGTGGTTTTGTCCTTTGAAGTTTGCCTAAAAAAAGGCACTATAGGGGTGGCAAGAGCCTTAGCCAGTAACCTGAATCCCAGGGGCGACAGGTGCAGACCATCTCTGGCAAAGCATCGTGGTCTGTCAATCATGTCATCCCAGGCAGACAGATACTGGATCCCCTTTGAATGACACCATAAGCTTAGCCAATTGTTGAAGTCAATCATTTTATCCTTATATTGTGGTATCATTCTGGGCGAAGGCAGGATGCTACTCAGGGCTAGTGTCATACCTGCCTGGGCCACATGATCAGAGAGCTCTTCCATGTCTCTTTTCATGTAGTCCAGGGAGGTACGTCTCAAGTCATTCACTCCAACATGGACAATGACAGAGTCATATTTGTACTTGTTGTGGAGTGACTTGAGTGCATGCGTTATGTGGCGGATCCTGGCACCCGACAGGCAGCTGACTGTAATTTTCTCCTTATTCAACCTGGTGAGAGGGACATCAGTGTGCGGACTATAGAGTCACCTATGACTAAAGTGTTAGGTACATTGTCTTGCCTTATGGGCTGTTGCTGGGTGGCACACTGGTGTTGTGAACTATGTGACACATTGGTTGTGATTGGTGTTTGTTTGCGTTTCAGCTTCAGAGGTCTTTGTTGCTTGGGCAGGTTACAGTTAAGGGCCTCTGCATATGTGGATTTAGTGTTGCTATATGTGGGTGTTGGTGGTGCGGGTTTAGAAGGGCTATGTGTTGCTTGAGGTGTAGTGTGGGTGTTAACCTTCTCCTCTTGACTGTTTAGCACAGTCTTGGGTGGAGAGAGCTTTGCTTCCATTTTGGCTATGTAAGTGCATCTCTCACAGGTTGTAGTGTTGGGTGGTAGGAGGAGAGGGTTGTCTGTGTACATGAGGCAATTGCTGCATTGCCCCAGTATGCCCAGATTCACCAGGTGGACAGGAGAAATCACCGGAAGCTGACCCTTGGACATGCCTGGTTTGGGGCTTTTTTTTCTTTGTAAAGTATAGGAGCTGTTTCCTTAGCAAGGTACTTTGCAATTATAGGCTGTTTAGTGCCTACTATTAATTTCTCCTTGTTAACAAGGAGAGTTCAGTGTTTGTATGAGTTTAAGGCTTCCTAGTGCTTTCCAGCAGGTATTAGAGAAAGTGCTAGTCACAGGGATGCTTACAGGTAAGATTGAAAATAATGCACTCTGCAGTGTTCATAGGTTCATAGGTTCATAGGTTCATACTAGGCTATCTGCCCTAGGGCATTTATAAGCCTAGCCAGAATGTGTTTGGCTTTCGCCACCCATTTTAAATTTATTTTGCTATGCCCTTTTTCGAGGTTAGTATACTGTGCCTCTATCTAACAGTGACACAGAAGTGATACCCGGGGTAAACCTACGATCTCCCATCCACTCATCAAGATTCCTCTTGAAGAGAGTCAATGAGGACTCTGCCTAACCTGGACTGGGATTTTATTCCAGAGTGAAGGGAGCCTCTGGGTTATGAATCTGTCCCTCCAACATGTCCTATTTATTTCAGTGCTGAGGTTCAAGTCTCTCGAGCGCGTAGCTCGATGGGATTTGGATTTTCTGAGGTGCAGCATGTCCATTAATTCGGGTTGGACATGGCTTTATATGTCAGGCACAGATCTCCTCTGAACAGGCGGTATGCCACTGAGTAGAGCTGGAGTTTCTTTAACCGAGCAGCATATGGCATCTGTTTGAGCCCTTTGATCCTCTTGGTGAGGTACTTTGGGGTCTTTCCAGTTGCTGCAGGTGTCTAGTAAGGTACAGCCCAAAGGGGCATTGTACTCAATTATGGGCCTGATGAGGGATGAGTAAAGAGGCACGATGACCTCCCCTGATCTAGATGTGAATCCCTTCATGCTTAGGTGGGCTATATAAAATGTTTTCTAACCACTTTGGCCACGTGGTTGTCAAATGAGAGATTGCTATCAACTTGGGTCCCCAGGTCCCTAATTACTTCTTCTGTACTTAATGGATTTCCACCTATGTGGTAATTTGTGGGCACTTTGTTTTGCCAAAGGGGATGACTATACACTTTTTGGCATTTAGCTTGAGGCCATGGCTCTGGCACCAGTTGTCTGTTTCTATGAGGCCCTTTTGGAGGATGCTTGTGTCGGCTAGAGAGTCGATTATGGCACCCAGTTTGCAGTCATCTGCGAACTTGGTCAGCCACAGTCCTTCCGTGTTGGCCTGTACCTCCGAGAAATATATACCAAACAAGAGAGGTCCCAGGACTGAGCCTTGTGGGACACCACTTGTAACTGGTTTGGAGTCTGACATGGCTCCAGCAATTCTAACCATGTGGGTTCTGTCCTTGAGCCAGTTTGCAATCCATCTAGTGACATAGGGGTTTATATTTAAGCTGGTGAGCTTATCTATAATGCCCGAGTGGGGTATTGTATCAAAGGCTTTTGCGAGGTCCAGGTAGGCTGTGTGGACCACCTTGCCCTCGTCAATGGCCTTGGTGACTGTTTCAAAGAAATCGACCAGGTTTAAGAGGCAGGATCTGCCCTTAACAAAGCCGAACTGGGTAGGATCCAGTGTTTGTAGGTCCCCAATATCTTTATTTATGAGGTCCATGATGATCCTTTCCATAGCTTTGCAGACCAAGCTAGTCAGGCTTATGGGGCGATAGTTTCCAGGATCCATTGAGGCACCACCTTTATGGTGAGGGACCACTGTTGCTGTACGCCACTCTTTGGGCACATATCCTGTAGTAAGGCTGAGACTGAACAGTAGTTTTATGTTTGGGTTTAGCTCTTCTTTGAGTTCATGTAGGATGCAGCCGGGACACCATCTGGTCCCATTGATGCTGTGTTTTTGCTTTGGAGAGGCGGCTCTTACCTGAGCATCTGAGATGTCAGGGGGCAGCACTCTGCTGGGATAGATATTTGCCCTTTTGGTGGGGAGGGGAGAAGTTTGCTGAACCTGTCAGCTAGGATGTTGGCAATGTCTGTGGGTTTGGTGTATTTTTGTCATTTTGGACTAATTCTGAGCATATCTGGGAATTACCACCCAGGTTCCTAACATAACTAAAGAAAGCCTTGTGATTATCCTTAGTGTCCTGTGCAATTTTTCTCTCGAAGCTGGCCTTAGACAATTTTATGTGTGCCCGTAGTTTTTGCTAATACTGATCAGTGATGCCTTCCCTTTTTGGGATTTTGCTTTATCATTTAGTAGCTTCCTCCTTCTATTGTATAGTTTGTTCATGGCTGGGGTCCACCAGACAGGGCGCCTGCCTTTGGAGGATTGGGTCTTGGTTTTATTTGGGATCGCATGATCCATGCATTCCTGAAGGTGTTCATAGAATGCGTTTATAAAGGATTCTGCGGTCTGGGCTGTATTTTCCACAGGCCCGGGGCTTTGAAGGATTCCACCTCAGTTTTGAGGAGTGTAAAATTTGCTTTAGAGAAGTTTTTCACTGTGGTTTTCTGGGCAGGGGTGGGGTCGGGATGTGAATATCCAGTGAGATTAGTTTATGGTCTGATCTTACCAGTGAGGGATACACTTCTGGTCTGGAGCATAGAGTCCCCATGTTGGTGATGATCAGGTCCAGTATGTTTTCCCCTCTTGTGGGAGTGGTAACAAGTTGTTCCATAGCATTTGAGTTTATAAATTCTAGGAACCTTTGGGCTAGGGTGTTGGAGCTAGAGTAATGCTCCCAGTCTATGTTTGGGTAGTTGAAGTCCCCAATATAATGGTGTTTGGAGAGACCTTCATATTTTCCAGTGTTCTCAGGAAGGCCAAGTGGGGTTCCTGGGTTTGGGAGGGTGGTCTGTAGCAGGCTATAAACTGGAAGGCAGTTTTACCCACTGTTAGTTGCACATGGATAGTCTCTGATGCTTAGGTGCTTTGCCACCAACCTGGAGGTGTGGGTATCTTTGATGAATATCGATACTCCCCTCCTTTTGTGGTTCGGTCCAAGTTTTGGGGCGAAAAGCATGGTATGAGGTATAACCTGGTAGTGCTGGGGTGCTCTCGGAGACCTGAACCAGGTTTCTGTTACTGCACAGATATCGATGTTCTCCATGCTAAGGAGAGTTTCGAGTGCATGCATCTTGAGGTTTAGACTTCTGGCGTTGAGTAGCATTACTCATAGTTTATTATCCCTTGTGATACCTATGGAGGTGGGTTTGTCTTTTGAGCCTTGCCTAAAAACGGCACTATGGGGGTAGCAAGAGCCTTTGCCAATATCCGAAGCCCAGGGTGACAGGTGCAAGCCGCCCTAGCGAAGCATTGTGGCTTGTCGAGCATATCATCCCAAGCTGACAGGCATTGGATCCCCTTTGAATGACACCAGTACTTAAGCCAATTGTTGAAATTGATCATCTTGTCTTCATATTGTGGCATCATTCTTGGTGAGGGTAAGATGCTACTCAAGGTCAGGGTCATACGGCCTGGGCTACATGCTCAGAGAGCTCTGGGTTTGACATGGCCTTGTATGTTAAGCAGAGATCGCTTCCTGAGCAGACGATATGCACAGAGTATAGCTGGAGTTTTGTTTACCTGCTCAGCGTAGGGCATCTGCTTTAGGCCTGTGATTCTTTAGTGAGGTATTTCTGAGGCCTTTCCAGTTGTTGCAGATGTCTTGAGAGGTACATACCAAATGGGGCGTGGTATTCTATAATGGGTCTCATGAGGGATGAGTACAGTGGGACAATGACCTCCTTTTTCTGGATGAAAAGCCCTTCGTGATGAGGTGTGCTACATAGAAGGATTACCTGACTGTTGTGGCGATGTGGTTATCGAAGGTGAGGCCACTGTCCACCTGTGTCCCTAAGTCTCTTATCACACTTTCTGTGTTTAGTGTACTGCCACCTATATGGTAATTAATGGATACATGTTTTTCCCAAAGGGATAACAATACATTTCTTTGGCATTGAGCTTGAGCCCATGGCTCTGGCACCAAGCATCTGTTTCTGTAAGGCCCTTTGTAGAGTATCCACATCATTTGGGGATTCAATAATGGCTCCCCAGTTTGCAGTCATCTGCAAACTTTGTTAGCCAGAGTCCCTTAGTGTTGACCTGTACTTCAGAGAAGTAGATGCCAACAAGATGCCCCAGGACTGAACCCTGAGGTACTCCACTTGTCACTTATCTGGAGCTGGATTTGAGTCGGCTACTTTACAGTGTGGGTTCTATCAGTAAGCCATTTAGCAACCCATTGGGTGACATAGGGATTTATGCCCAACTTAGTAAGTTTATCTATGATTCCAGAGTGGGGGATGGTGTCAAAGGCCTTGGCAAGGTCTAGATAGGCTGTGTGGACCACCTTACCCTTGTCCATGGCTCTGGAGACTGATTCAAAAAAGTCAATCAGGTTCAGGAGACAAGATCGGCCCTTCACAAACCCAAACTGGGTGGGGTCCAGTATTTGAAGGTTGCCAATGTCTTTGTTTATAAGTTCCATGATAATACTTCCATGGCCTTGCAGATAAGGCTTGTCAGACTGATGGGACGGTAGTTTCCGGGATCCAAGGTGGATCCCCCTTGTGATTGGGATAACTGTAGCTCTGTGCCACCCAGTGGGCACGAAACCTGAGGTGAGGCTATGATTAAACATGACACTTAGGTGAGGTGCCAGTTCATATTGTAGTTCATGTAGTACACAGCCCGGGATGTCATCTGGTCCCATGGATGCTGTATTCTTGGCTTTAGAGAGTGCGTTTTGTACCTGTGTGGCCGTTATTACTGGAATTTGGCAATCTTCCGGTATTGAGATGGGCCATTTAGGGGTGAGAGGGGTGAAGTTGGCACTGAATCGATCTGCCAGGATATTGGCACTATCCTTCGGATCAGTATATTTAATGCCATTCTGTTTTAGCTCAGAGCAGATCTGAGCATTGCCATTTAAATTCTTGACATAATTATAGAATGCTTTGTGGTTGTCTTTGGAATCTTTGGCAATTTTATTTTCGTAACTAGCTTTGGAGGATTTTATGAGGCATCTCAGTTTCTTACTGAGGCTAGTAAGGGAGTTTTTTGCATCCTGGGATTTTCCTCTTTTCTGCAAAAGTTTCTTCCTTTTGTTGTAAAGTTTGTTTATGGCAGGGGACCACCAGATTGGCTTCCTTTTTTTGGATGAGAGCATTTTGTTCTATTTGGGATGGCACAATTCATGCATGAATGGATGTGCTCGACAGTGCCATAGTGTAGATTCAGCAGTTGAACTTTCAGTTCCCGCCTGCATGGGTGTCATGAAGTTTGTCACTTCTGACTTGAGTAGCATGAAGTTGGCTTTGGAGAAGTTTTATGGTGGTTTCTTTACTGGGGGTGGGGTGGGATGTGGATGTTAAGGGTGATTAGCTTATGGTCAGAGTTGACTAACGAGGGCCTGACCATAGGTATGGAGCATTGATTTCCGATCTTGGTAATGACCAGGTCTAGGATATTGGAGCCCTGGTGGACTATGGATTAGTTGATCCAGGGCGTTGGAATTTATGAATTCCAAGAACCGTTGCGCAAAGGTGTTGGGACATGAGTAGTTTTCCCAGTTAATGGCAGGGTAGTTAAAGTCACCCAGTATTAGGGTGTTTGGTTCTATCTTAATATTTTCCAGTATGTTTAGAAAGGTGTAGTGAGAATCTTGGGGTATGGTGGGGGATCTGTAGCAAGCTACAATTTGGATTGCAGTCTTACCTAGTGTTAGTAGCACTTGGAGAATTTCAGACACATTGTGTTGGGCAACTAGCCTGGAGGTGTGAATATCCTTGGTGAATATTGACACTCCTCCACCTTTAGTGTTTCGGTCCTGGTTTGGTGGCCGAAAAGTGTGGTAAGAGTTGTAGCCTGGTATTGCAGGGGTGCTCTCTGGAGCCTTGAACCAGGTCTCAGTTACTGCACAGATATCGATGTTCTCCATTTTTAGGAGTGCCTCGAGAGAGTGCATTTTGAGGTTTAGACTTCTAGCATTGAGTAGCATTACCTTCAGATTTTGCATGCTTGTACCTGTTATGGTGGTGGTTTTGTCCTTTGAAGTTTGCCTAAAAAGAATGGGGTGGCAAGAGCCTTAGCCAGTAACCTGAATCCCAGGGCGACAGGTGCAGACCATCTCTGGCAAAGCATCGTGGTCTGTCAATCATGTCATCCCAGGCAGACAGATACTGGATCCCCTTTGAATGACACCATAAGCTTAGCCAATTGTTGAAGTCAATCATTTTATCCTTATATTGTGGTATCATTCTGGGCGAAGGCAGGATGCTACTCAGGGCTAGTGTCATACCTGCCTGGGCCACATGATCAGAGAGCTCTTCCATGTCTCTTTTCATGTAGTCCAGGGAGGCACGCCTCAAGTCATTCACTCCAACATGGACAATGACAGAGTCATATTTGTACTTGTTGTGGAGTGACTTGAGTGCATGCTATGTGGCGGATCCTGGCACCCGACAGGCAGCTGACTGTAATTTTCTCCTTATTCAACCTGGTGAGAGGGACATCAGTGTGCCGGGCTATAGAGTCACCTATGACTAAAGTGTTAGGTACATTGTCTTGCCTTAGGGGCTGTTGCTGGGTGGCACACTGGTGTTGTGAACTATGTGACACATTGGTTGTGATTGGTGTTTGTTTGCGTTTCAGCTTCAGAGGTCTTTGTTGCTTGGGCAGGTTACAGTTAAGGGCCTCTGCATATGTGGATTTAGTGTTGCTATATGTGGGTGTTGGTGGTGCGGGTTTAGAAGGGCTATGTGTTGCTTGAGGTGTAGTGTGGGTGTTAACCTTCTCCTCTTGACTGTTTAGCACAGTCTTGGGTGGAGAGAGCTTTGCTTCCATTTTGGCTATGTAAGTGCATCTCTCACAGGTTGTAGTGTTGGGTGGTAGGAGGAGAGGGTTGTCTGTGTACATGAGGCAATTGCTGCATTGCCCCAGTATGCCCAGATTCACCAGGTGGACAGGAGAAATCACCGGAAGCTGACCCTTGGACATGCCTGGTTTGGGGCTTTTTTTTTCTTTGTAAAGTATAGGAGCTGTTTCCTTAGCAAGGTACTTTGCAATTATAGGCTGTTTAGTGCCTACTATTAATTTCTCCTTGTTAACAAGGAGAGTTCAGTGTTTGTATGAGTTTAAGGCTTCCTAGTGCTTTCCAGCAGGTATTAGAGAAAGTGCTAGTCACAGGGATGCTTACAGGTAAGATTGAAAAGAATGCACTCTGCAGTGTGCACTAGAGAAGTTAGATGTGAAAGTAGGTAACTTGAGTTTTACCTGCCCTTCTGGAGGATCTCCATGTCGGAAAATGTTTTCTAGTTAGTGCCAGCAACATAACTAGTGACCATTCAGGGCTATTGTTTCTCTGGTTTCATAGTATTTGTGTGAGCTACTATCCTATGTCTTTTTACTCTTCTATCAAGGTTCATTTGTCATCCATTTTGGCATATTTATTTATTTTTATTTATTTAACATTTGTTTACCAGGAAAGTCTGACTTGGAACAAAGCCAATTTTCAGCAAAGGCCCAGGGAGAAATGCTCCAGATGCATGTCCTTGTGACATGGGAGGAAACCGGAGCACTCAGGGGAAACTTACACAAACGCAGGGAGGACATGCAGATTCCACACAGAAGGCACTCCAGCTGAGAATTAACCAGAGAACCTCTTGCTGTGAGGCGACAATGCTACCGCTGCACAACTGTACCATTATGTCCACATATCTGTCCATGGATCCCCCCTTTTTATTGCATTCTCATATCAAAATGTTTTTAAAAGGGGTGTCACATAAGAGACCTCTAAGAAAACCTATGGCTCCTCCTTGGGATCTTAATTTTGCATTAGAGAAGCTATGACAGGGTGCCTGGAGAGGAGTTGTGGTATTGTATGAGGAAATCGGGAGTGTCAGAGAAGTATGTAAGAGTGGTACAGGATATGTACGAGGGTAGTGTGACAGTGGTGAGGTCTGCAATGGGAGTGACAGATGCTTTTAAGGTGGAGGTGGGATTACATCAAGGATCAGCTCTGAGCCCTTTCTTATTTGCAATGGTGATGGACAGGTTGACAGATGAGATCAGACAGGAGTCCCCGTGGACTATGATTTTTGCAGATGACATTGTGATCTGTAGTGAGAGTAGGGAACAGGTGGAAGAGACCCTGGAGAGGTGGAGATATGCTCTAGAGAGAAAAGGAATGAAGGTCAGCAGGACTAAGACAGAAAATATGTGTGTGAATGAGAGGGAGGACAGAGGAATGGTGAGGATGCAGGGAGTAGAGGTGGCAAAGGTGGATGAGTTTAAATACTTGGGATCACCAGTTCAGAGTAATGGTGAGTGTGGAAGAGAGGTGAAGAAAAGAGTACAGGCAGGATGGAGTTGGTGGAGAAGAGTGTCAGGAGTGACTTGTGACAGACAAGTACCAGTAAGAGTGAAAGGGAAGGTCTACAAGAGGGTAGTGAGACCAGCTATGTTATATGGGTTGGAGACAATGGCATTGACAAAAAGGCAGGAGTCAGAGCTTGAAATGGCAGAGATGAAGATGTTAAAATTTGCACTGGGTGTGACGAGGATGGACAGGATTAGGAATAAGTATATTAGAGGGTCAGCCCAGGTTGGAAGGTTTGGAGACAAAGCCAGAGGCAAGACTACGTTGGTTTGGACATGTGCTGAGGAGGGATGCAGAGTATATTGGGAAAAAGATGCTAAGGATGAAGCTGCCAAGTAACAGGAAAAGAGGAAGGCCTAAGATAAGGTTTATGGATGTGGTGAGAGGGGACATGCAGGTGGTTGGTGTGACAGAGCAAGATGCAGAGGACAGGAAGAAATGGAAACAGTTGATCTGCTGTGGTGATCCCTGATGGGAGCAGCTGAAAGAAGAAGAAGAAGAAGCTATGACTTGCTCCATTTGAACCAGGCCATCAATTTGACTTCAGGTTCTTAACATGAAAAACTGTTTTGCTGATTGCTCTGACATCTGCAAGATGAGTATCTGAGTTGCACGCTCTTATCATGGGTCAACCCTATCTCATTTTTAGCAGGGACATTATGTCTAAAGTGGTAACCAAGTTTACTTTAATCCAAATTATCCATCTCCCAGTTTTCTTTCCTGAGCCCAAAAATTAGGGAGAAAGGATACTCCATACCTTGGATGTCTACAGACAGCTCTGGTACTACCTTGACAGAACAAAGTCTTTCAGATCTTTGGATGAGTTGTTCACTTCTTGTGAAAGCAAGAAGAAGGGACAACCTGTGTCAAAGCAGACTATCTCCAAATGGTCATTTAAGGCTATTAACTTTTGTCATCCCCACTACAACAATACTATTCTAGGCAGGGTCAAGACTCTACCATGCTCAAGGCTTCATCTATAGCTGTTTGGAAAGGCTTGGACTGTAGAAGTATTCTAGAAGCAGCAATATGATCCTCTGTTCATACATTTTACAAAACACTACCAGCTTGATTCCTTCTTTAGGTCTAGATCAGGCTTTGCTAGAACCATTCTCCAAGGGATCCTGGACCATTCCCTTTCCACAAATCAAATGTTATAAGGTATGGTAAACTACCCATATAGCTTAGGCTACTGCATCAGTGATCAATATGTTGAACATAGTACGGTTGTGTAAGTAAACGTAATGTAAAAGTAGATGTTCAAATGACCACTGCTCCAGTAGCTGCCCCCTCCCTCCACCCCCTTTAGTGTTTAGTGTGTTTTTATGCCAGGGTGTGGACATTCATTTATTTTTGCTTCTATATTTCTCTTCTCTCTTAGCTGACATGAAAACTCTGGAGGGCTTGTTATCCAAACCTGTCTTTTTAGACAGCTCAGCTCAAGCTGTTTAACAGTTTGGGCACAAAAAAAGTGCCCTAAAGCTTTGGAAGCTGGCTGGCTGTTATATCCTTGACAGGATATAACCCAAGTAGCTAAGGCCACTGCAGCAGTGATCATATGAACATCTACTGCTATGGTAAGCTTACTTACACAACTGCACTTTCTATTAACTTATGTGAATTAGGGTAATATTTAAAACACTGTCCCTGGTTTTGGACCTTTGTCCAATATCATTTTTGGCTTTGTCCCTGAGTTGGACCAAATAAGTTGATAGGAATGCTGGAAAACAGTACCAAGAAATTGATTCAGACTAAATCATCAGTAACAAGTCACAACTGTTGTTTTTTGGCTAAACATGTCCATGCACCTTAAAATGTGTAAAGGCAATGAAATTGAAGAAAAAAAATATGTAGTCACTTTCTTAGTTGCCATTCTGAAAAAAATGCCACATCATACAGTACATCTCAACTTGCAGATATTAATAGGTCCAAGAACTCTGGAAATGTAGGTTCCTCCAACCCCCACCTACAAGAATGTGTATTTTATTGGCTTAAATAAAGGGTATGTAGATTAGCTCATCGAAAAAGAACTTGGAAGGTTGTTTTACTGCCACTTATTTATTTATTTGTTGTTTGTTTCTATGGTTCTCTGTGACAGCAACCTTCATTTTAATTTCACAAACTCAGACTGAAATTAATCATTGAGATGGCTAATTCTTTACTGGTCTGACCTGGTACCACTGTCCATGGAGTGGTGTATGGTACCTTTTTTTTTTTGTGTAACCAACCCCCTGTGACCAACAGTAATCCATAGTGACACATTAACTCATTTGTTCCTCCCTTCCTCTAATATCCATGGTGGTAGCTAGGGATTTTACTTGCCCTCCAGCTAGGATTTGTGGATTTTTGTATACTCATAACTCCATTACAGTGGTATTCTGTGGACACACTTCCAAAGCTGGGTCTGCAGATCAGAGTTTTGTGTGTGTGTGTGTGTGTGTGTGTGTGTGTGTGTGTGTGTGTGTGTGTGTGTGTGTGTGTGTGTGTATACGAGCGCGCTTATGCACACAGATACAAAATTCCAGCTACAATGCTATGTGCTGATGTGCTTCTTGGCAAGTATCCATATTCATCTTTGTGCTGTTATTACACAGCTCCATTTTCAAAAGGTTGTACTCACACATGGTTGCTGAACCACCTGGTTCTATATATATATATATATATATATATATATATATATATATATATATATATATATTTTTTTTTTTTTTTTATTACCTCAGATGCTCAATCAATTCCTCCCTGGGTAGCTCATCTAGTACTCGGAGCCACTTATGAAATCCACTCACAGGATATGCAGTCATGGATCCATCCATCTGCACCTGATATTACTAGAGATCATGAGTGAAAAGATCAAGTTTTATCATGGCAACAGGATGGATAAATGGTTAAAGTTAATTTATTTTTATCATAAACTCCTGGCACTTATTTGAAAAGACATGGCTAGTAGTATTATTGCAAAGTGAGTAAGTTCAGCTATGGCTTTATTGTATTTTCATTTAATATCTGCACACAATCTCAGATCCTAAAATAAATAAATAAATAAGCAATCCAGCTTTGTGGAGTAGAATGATAAAGCCCTATGTGGCAGTTGGCTGGAATTCAAATAATGGATCAGGTTGTGATGATATGGGAAAGTGCCACCAAAGCCAGACAGAGTTTTGTAAAGAATGATATGCCCTTTGAATATCAAACTGATTTATACAAGATGCTTGTGTTACAAGTGTATTAGAATTGTATGTCATTTGCATATCAAGCTAATTTGTATAGATGCTTGTGCTGAAAATGTATTTGTGAGGTTTGCTTGTATTGAAATGTATCAACAGTGTACCCTGCTGAAATGAAGATAAATGTACGTGTATTATTGTATCTGAATTAAATGTATATGTTTTAATAGAAGATACTGGGACAGCAATAGTTAACTAGCTAGCTTGCTTTAAGGAAAATAAGGGAATATAAATCAGCTGTTAAACCATTAAAATGGCACCTCACAGTGCTGAATAGGACCAGAGACACTAGTCTGGAAAAAGCCTTTGCTCATTAGCTCAGTAAAAAGAGGGGAAACCCCAAGTACTGCCATAAACATTAGATGTATATTGTAGCCATCTATGCTAGATTCCTGTCTCAGCTTCAAAGGTGAATGCTGTGAGAACCTTGAGTCAGGTGACCAGATGAGGTCATTCTGCCAGCCCTCTTGGAAATTATATTTTGGATATTGCAAAGAGAAATCTCAGTGTACTGAGTATTCTGTTTGGGGCCTGACCAGAAAGACTCCTCATGTATTTCATCTTGCCTTGCCTAAGTAAGTTATTAGAGAACAGTAAATTCTCTTAGATTCACTCAGGAATATAGCGAAGCTTAGTTTAGATAGTGATTTTCTTTATTTGTATGACTCTGTCCATCAATGTTAATTTCAATATTTTCTGTAATTTGAACTCTGTGGTTTAGTGTAAATATATATTCAATATTTTCATGTTCTTTTATTATTTATTATTAAATATATTTAAACGCTTTATAGTGGCTGGTCCTAGTAGAAATTATCTAACCTCTGGAAGTACTTATATTTATTTGGTGACATTGTGTGGGCCACTCCAGAGGGCATAGCTGCCTTGGTCAGCTACTATCATTTGTATTAATATTAACTTCACTCAGCAACATTGGATTCCCTTTTAAGAGCTTCATATTAACTGACTTGTGGTAGTGAATCTATCTTATAATCTGGGCAAAGTTGGTAGAGCGGGTAATCTGTGTGTGTGCGAAAATTAAATCTTAAAGAATGTATGTGTCAGCTACTTGGGACAAGGGCATGAAGCAATGGGTTCACAGAGAGGGTGCTGGAGAACTTGCTTGGACACTTGGCTGAGGACCTAACCTTACAGCTGTACCAGTGGGGAGTCATATTGGGGACATGGAGGGAGACAAATATACAGATATCCAGACCCCAGGCTGAATGTGTTCCCTGTATGCTCTTAAGGGAAACTGCACTTGATGCAGACAGGTCTGCATCTGGAAATACTGAGTGTATCCATTTATATTCCAAGTGCACATTCCTCTCCAGTGTCAGTAGTGCAGATTCGGGCTCCTTGGTTACTGGCTCAGCATGGGGATTTCACATATTGGTGACAGTGGGTGGCCATCACATAATAGTACCACTGGTGGGCATAACACAGGTGCCTATAGAAACTGACAGGGGTGGGTGGAAGTGAGTGGCTTTTGCCAATCCACCAATTCTTTGAGGAGGAAGGTGGCTTTGGCTCACCACATAGGTGACACAGGTGACACCTACTAGGAGCATGAGGTGTCTCACCCCTTGGATATTAGTGCTAGTGAGCCCATGCTGCCTTGTGCAAGTCACACAGTAAGGTGAATTGAATTTGGTTGTTGAGGCATACTTATCTTTGGTAGGTAGCACATAGCAGAACTTCATAGAGTCTCTGGAGAGGAGGCAGTGCTCTGCGAAGGGAGAGGATAGGCCTCCCATAGGACTAGCAAGGTGGCCTGCTCTCCTCCACCTGACTCTTGCTATAGAACTGATGAGCTACTTAAGATTCTTTGACAGGAATGAATAGGCTGTAAGGCTCTTATCTAGCCTGGGAATGTCTGGCTCCCACTATGGTAGAACAAATGGGACAGCTGAGTGCAGGTACGAGAGCCATTGGGATTAGTCCTGCATGAGGATTAAAAAAAAAGAAAGAAAGAAAGAAAGAAGGAAAGAAAGAAAGAAAGAAAGAAAGAAAGAAAGAAAGAAAGAAAGAAAGAAAGAAAAAATCATACCATAAAACTGAATTGGATCAATTATGAATAATTGCTTCTTGTTTAATGGAAATGTGATTATTCAATCCCAAAACATCTAAAACATTATGAGGTCACTAGTCAAACCAGCAATACTCCCAAGCTTTGAAAACACAAAAAAACATTTTTTTTGTGGCTGACAAGCCATGTGTGTGTGTATATATATATATATATATATATATATATATATATATATATATAGTTCTACTTTAAATGGTTGACTTACTTGAACGTCAACTCCTATAACAAAAGATGAAAACAGTGGCAATTTCCATCATCAAACTCCCAGAATGGTGAATTTCACTTCCAGGAAACTTACCACTTGACCACCACTGACTGTTGCTGTGTCTCCACTGTAGTATGATCTTGGAGTAGGTATATTTTGTTTTTTCCCACCATGGTGGGTATAATTTATGTACTATGTTGTTTTTGTCATTGGTGGCCATGTGGTTAGTTTCCCGGAAAACAACCTAATACATAAATTAAACCCACCGTAGTGGAAAAAACAAAATAATATATAAATAAAACCCACCGGAGTGGGGGGCTTTGCCCAACATACCCCCCTACCTAAATATACCAACTCTGAGATAGCACTACAGTGGAGACGAGGGCAAAGTTCGTCAGTGGTGGCCAAGTGGTTAGTTTCCCGGAGGTGAAATTAGTCATTCTGGGAGTTTGCTGTTGTAAATTATCATTATTTTTGTCTCATTGTTATAGGAGTCGATGTTCTGGTAAGTTGACTATTTAAAGGGAAACTCTCTCTTTATCTATATATATATATATATATATATATATATATATATATATATATATGTGTGTGTGTGTGTGTGTGTGTGTGTATATAGTTTTCATATATATATATTATATATATATATATATATATATATATATATATATATATATATATATATATACATATATATTTCAAAAAAGGGGGAACTAAAAAGTAGTTGTACAAGAATGTTATTGTCATACAAATTACTAAAATAGACTGCTGTCATATATATATATATATATATATATATATATATATATATATATGTGTGTGTGTGTGGTGTGTGTGTGTGTGTGTGTGTGTGTGTGTGTGTGTGTGTGTGTGTGTAATATATACATATATATATATATATATATATATATATATATATATATATATATATATATATATATATATATATATATATATATATTATACATGTATATATATATATATATATATATATATATATATATATATTTCAGAAAAGGGGAAACTGAAAAAGTAGTTGTACAAAAATGTTATTGTCATACAAATTATTAAAATAGACTGTTGTCATAACTTGTAATGTAAGATCTATATTAAACATACATTTGCATTCTTATTAAAAATAAGAAAACAGAATTCAAGCTGGTATCTTATGTTACAGGAATAAATAAAATTTATTAAGCGCTTTCGTCAAATATTAGTATTTTGACTTCTTCAGAATACCAGTCAGCAAGACCATCCTTTTATACATACAACAATTAAGCCACTGATTAAATACAATTGAATAATTGAATAATTAAGCATACAAATGTTTAAAGACATAAAAATAATAAAACCCAAAATGTCTTGGAACAAACAATAATTAATATCAGTGCTATACAAACTTACATAGAAATGAAAAACAAGATCATAGTGTACACCTTATTAAAATAAAAAGTCTGCTTTAAGTTTTAAATAACTGGTGAGGGATACCATATCATTCAAACCTGGGCTAGTAGTGGCATTAACTCTGAGTTGCCACATCAGTTCTCTAAATTCAAGTAACCAGTCACTGGGTCCCCCTCTCTCATCCATTACTACCTTTTCCAGAATGATAAACTTGAAATTATGGTTTGGAAATGTATTAATGTGCTTTGCCAGGGCATTTTTGGTGTTGCCTTTAGTTATATCATAACTGATGACATATGATATATGACATTTTGGGTTTTACTGGACAAATTTTATTGTATATATTGCTTGTTGCACAGATTTATACATATGATGTTCATATTTTCTCTAAAAACAGTTGATAGTTTTGTATTATACCTACAAGCTGGCATTTTTTGTAATTTAGTGTTAGGGGACACATTTACCACATATATACATTTTTTTATAGTGGTACTAAGTAATGGCTTATATTTTAATTTACTGGTAAAGAAACAATTCAGAAAACAAGGGAGTCTATTTCTTTAAACATTTGCATGCTTAATTATTCAATTATTCAATTGTATTTAATCAGTGGCGTAATTGTTGTATGTATAAAAGGATGGTCTTGCTGTCTGGTATTCTGAAGAAGTCAATTCTAATATTTGACGAAAGCGCTTAATACATTTTATTTATTCCTGTATCCTGCTCCATTTTCGTGCCTTTTGTTACTTGGTGTTTTTCAACAAATTTCTGGTATCCTATGATCCGATTACTTTCTTTAAACATGGTTTATTAGGTAAAAAGTAAACAACAACAAAAAATACATATATATGTGTGTGTGTGTGTGTGTGTGTGTGTGTGTGTGTGTGTGTGTGTGTATGTGTGTGTTTGTGTGTATATATATATATATATATATATATATATATATATATGTTCTCCTATGATCATCGAACTGTGTGAAACCGACACTCACCTCCGACACCAATCCATCGGCGTCCACGATCCATATCATCGGTAATTCCGGTACCCTCACACAGGACCCATGGTGGCTTCTTCCTGTGTTACACACGATTAGGGTTTTTATATGATTTATGTTTTTTTATGAAAGTGCTACCATGGGTCCTGTGAGGGAAGATAAACACACCGGAATTGTCATGATGTTGGATGCCGATGGATTGTGTGGTAGGTGAGTGTCGGTGATTTCACAGTTCAATGATCCTATATATATATATATATATATATATATATATATATATATATATATATATATATATATATATTGTGTGTGTGTGTGTGTGTGTGTGTGTAGTGTATATATCTAAGAAACTTGGAGAAGATAGAGAAGAGGAAAGAAATGAGGAAAAGGCAGAATTCCTTTTCTTGTTCTTCTCCGAATACAGCTACCATAACAGGAAGCAGGCAGTCTTCTAGGATCAAACTTTTGAACATCAAGTAAATATCTGGTGACAAACAGTAGGATTCCTGAACTGAATAGAGGTGTTTCACAAAATGTTGAGCTATGTTTCTAATAAGCTGAATTGCCCCATGTTATGTATAACAGATTATCTTTAGAAACCCCCTTCATTGGGAGTGTGTGGCCAGCATGTGAACTGAGTGGCAGCATCTTTCTTCAGCTCTGTCCTTAAAATTGATTTCTGACAGGAAAAAGTAAAAAAACATTGATCATGGACAGTTCAACTTTGCTGGAATATCACAACTAATGGTATAAGAAGTCTACAAAAAAATGTTGGCATTTTCTACAAATATTCCTGTCAAAAACTAAAGAGAATGCATCAGGACCAGAGAAAAGATGAGCTTCACAAAAAATACTATGTCTGGCCAAACAATGAAGAAAGATTTACAATCATTATTAACAACAATGGAGGACTTGTCACTGAAATTTGATAAAATGAACAAGAAACAGGATACTTTTGAAGAGAATAGTAAAAAGCAAATCCAACAACTACAGGAACTGACAAAGCAACAAAACTTGAAGATAGAAAATATGGAAGAAACATTAACTGCTGTAGAAAAACAGAATTTCTGACTATGAAAAACATATTGACACACTAAACAGACAAAATATTTCCCTAATGGACAAAATTAAAGATCTAGAAAATAGATCCAGACACAACAATCTCTAGATTTATGGAATACCAGAAGGAACTGAGGGTAGTAATATGGTGAACTTTCATAATATATGGTTTCCAAACATTTTAACGCTTCCAGAGGCTCTCTCCTATGGGATTGAGAGAGCTCACAGATCCTTAAAGCCAGTCTCAGCATCAAACAAAATAACAACAGTCCCAGGTCAGTCATAGTCCAACTCTTTTAATCTCAAGATAAAGAACTTATATTAAAAACTGCCTGGTCTAATTCCCCAATCAAATTTGGACAGCATATTTTATATGATAATGATTATTCATCTGGAGTGATGGCCAAAAGAAAATACTGTTTATCACTAATAAATGAACTTACAAAAAGGCAACTCAAAGTATGTCTGCTTTTTCCAGCAAGAATTAAAATCTTCTTCAGTGAATACCCAAAAATATTTGACTGAACAGAAACAGCAGTGACTCATCTATCAACTAATAAAGTCTTAGACAGGATAGAAGAAATAGACTGGAGTTATTTTGGTTTGAAATGCCATGCTGAGAAAAATGAATAGAAAACAAATGACAAGAAGATGAAGCAGAGAGACAAATAAAGAGGAAAATCTAAAGATGTTTAAACAAATATTAGAGTAGAAGTACTCATTCAAATGTTTAACTAGTTAGATAGATCCAGATTTTACAACAAAACCACCATGGAATATAAAAATTAACTGGGTGACATATACTGTTTGGAAACAATCTCATTTACAAGGTAAATGCCTTTTATTATTTATACTAATGTAGTATTAAACATCTAAAATAAGGCAAATATCAAAGTACTGCTTTAATATCTAGAACAAGTGCTACTAACAGGTCTATATCACATTATTGAAATTCCAAAATATCGAACACCATAAGCTCGACCTTGGAATCTCGAAATGTGATATACTCGATTGCTCAGAACAGTGAATTCGCTGTTCCGAGAATACACACACATAGCACAAGCACACCAAAATACATAATCCACACATACACATGTCACAGAACTCTACACTAAACCATACATACACTACTAGCTATCAGTTGAAGTTTGATAGCACATAAGCAATAAGAATTTGATGATTTTAGTTATATTTGTTATTGGGGAAGCTGAGGGAAGATGTTGAATAGGGATAAGAGGGGTTACTTGAATGGTAAACATATTCAAGGATGGGATGTTTTCTCCCATGAAGGGAATGATTGGTTGTTTATAGTTTAAAAACAACTTTTTACGCAGACAGTTTTTATTTGTGCCTTTTAAATGGATGTCTATGCAATGCATTTATAACATATATGAAATGAATGGTAAAATGCTTTCAGCACACATACAAGGCTATGTACAGACACAAAAACAGAACAATGGTTAAATACAAAAGGTATAGTTAGTCCTACTGTGAAATGTATTTCTATCAGTGTCAATGGCTTTAATAACAGCTGTAAAAGAGGAAGCTTACAAACATATCTTAAGCTATGTAAAGTGCAAGTAGTATTTTTACAAGAAACACATCTTATACAGCAAGACATTAATAAGATTAATATGCATAATTACACATTACTGGAAGGTTTAGAATATAATAAAAAGCAAAGAGGTGTAGCAATATTGTGGAGAAAGACTACTTTGATGCCCAAGATCATAAATACAGTCAATGATAACTCAGGAATGTTTTGTTTAGTGTCAATATTAATAAATGGTTTGGCTTATACCCTAGTAAACAACTATTGGATATCAGGACTGGTTGTCATGGCAGCCAAACAACATTTAGAGAACATAATACAACATTCCAAAGGCAATACAATAATTGCAGGAGATTTTAATTTTATAATGAAAGAAGAGGACACAAATGCTAAAAACACATGCAAGAAATCTCCACTATCATAATTATTTACAAAGTTTACTGACTCATATAAATTAATGGACATTAACACATATGCTGAACAAGATTCATTGATATTCACACATTACTCACATAGACATAACACATTTTCCAGAATAAAGTGTATATCACAAAAGATCTTACCACAAAAATAAGTAAAGTCAAAATAATAACCTGCCCCTTCTCAGACCATAATGCAATAACTTTTGAAATAGATTTTTTTACTTTAAGAGAAAACTTGTAATCTTAAGAATTCCAGCCTACATAGCAAACCTTAAAGAGTTTAAACAATACTATGCTGCAAAGATGCAAACATTTTTAGATTTAAACCTCACAGACAAGGTAGCAGACACACACACACACACACTATATATATATATATATATATATATATATATATATATATATATATATATATATATATATACAATGAAAGCATATTTATATGGGAAGGTGGTAGCCTGATATAAAAACAAACAAAAGCATTGGAATAAATAGACAAAATGAAATTAGATATCCATAAAGGCAACTTAACTTCAGAAAAAGAATTAGAATACCTCAACAAAAAATACTTAGAGATATTGAACCATAAAACAATGATTAATCTAGAGAAGGTCAAACTATTTGCTTACTCTATGAATCCAAAAAATCAAAGGAGAATAGCTAACAGGATGAAGAGAATGATAAAGGCAAATCAGATAAAAGAAATATACAATATAGACAAAAAAGAGAAGTATCAGACTTAGAAGGAATCCTAGAAGCCTTTAGAGTACATTTTAATAAACTCAATAGTCAAGAAAATAAAGTAGAATCAAGTGAAGCACTTAGAAAATTCCTTAAGGAAAATATAAGACTAAGCCTATCAGATGAATGCAGAAAAATAATAGATAAAGATCATTAAAGAACATATCAAGAAACTAAAATTAAACAAAGCCGCAGGTAATGATAATATCACACCAGAGGTGTTTAAACTACTATCTAATAATGCATTAAATCTATTACTAAGTGTGGTCACATCAGTAAAAGAAGGTAATAAATGCCCTCCTTCTTGGAAATACACTCAAGTATCACCAATTTTGAAACAAGATAAAAACCTGATGAATATACCTCATATAGACCCATAAGTTTATGAAATATAGATTATAAAATATTCATAATAGATCATGCAAACAGAATAAAACAAATATTGCTATTATTGATAGCGATCAAACAGGATTCATTAAAAACTGAAGTACATATGATAATATAAAGAGCATTTTGTCCCTTATTGATTTCAAAACAAAGAGTAATGCTACTCAACGCCAGAAGTCTAAACCTCAAGATGCACGCACTCAAAACTCTCCTTAGCATGGAGAACATCAATATCTGTGCAGTAACAGAAACCTGGTTCAGGGCGGTTATACCTCATACCATCAAACACCTGAGACTATCCATGTGCAACTAACCAGTTTATAACCTGCTACAGACCACCCTGCCAAACCCAGGAACCCGAACACTGTAAAATATGAAGGTCTCACCATTATATTGAACTACCCAAACATAGACTGGGAGCATTACTCTAAGGTTCCTAGAATTTATAAACTCAAATGCTATGGAACAACTTGTTACCACTCCCACAAGAGGGAAAACATACTGGACCTGATCATCACCAACATGGGGACTCTATGCTCCAGACCAGAGTGTATCCCTCACTGGTAAGATAGACCATAAACTAATCTCACTGGATATTCACATCCTGCCCAGAAAAACACAGTGAAAACTTCTCTAAACCATCCTTCAAAGGACCGTGAATCCTTTATAAATGCATTCTATGAACACCTTCAGGAATGCATGGATCATCGATCCCAAATAAAACCAAGACCCAATCCTCCAAAGCTGTCTGGTGGACCCAGCCATAAACAAACTATACAATAGAAGGAGGAAGCTACTAAATGAGAGCAAAATCTCAAAAAAAAAAGGCATCACTAATCAGTATTAGCAAAAAAAAAACGGGCACAAAAAAATAAAAGAGAAGCTTGAGAGAAAAAAAACTAAGGACAGGAGGATAATCTTCTTTAGTTGTTTTAGTTGATTTATTATGTTAACCTGGTGGTAATTCCCAGATATGCTCAGAATTAGTCCAAAATGAAAATGCACTGAACCCACAGACATTACCAACATCCTAGCTGACAGGTTCAGCGCGCCCCACCCATCAAAGGGCAAATATCCAGCAGGTGCTGCCCCTGACATCTCAGATGCTCCAAAGCAAAAAACACACATCAATGGGACCAGATGGTGTATGAACTCCAAGAAAAGCTAAACCCAAACATAAAACTACTGTTCAATCTCAGCCTTACTACAGGATATGTGCCCAAAGAGTAACAGTGGTCCCTCTCCATAAAGTTTGCCTCAACAGATCCTGGAAACTATCAAGCTATGGAAAGGATCATCATGGACCTCATAAATAAAGATATTGGGGACCTACAGACAGTGGATCCTACCCAGTTGGCAGATCCTGCCTCTTAAACCTGTTGAAACAGTCACCAAGGCCACCTGGACCTCAGATAAGCTCACCAGTTTAAAATAAACCCCTATGTCACTAGATTTCAAACTGGCTCAAGGACAGAACCCACATGGTTAGAATTGCTGGAGCCTCCAAACCAGTTACAAGTGGTGTCCCACACGGCTCAGTCCTGGGACTCTTGTTCAGTATATATTTCTCGGAGGTACAGGCCATCACGGAAGGACTGTGGCTGACCAAGTTCAGATGACTGCAAACTGGGCACCATAATCGACTCTCCAGCTGACACAAGCTCCGCCCAAAAGGGCCCCACAGACAGAGTGCCAGAGCCAGCCAGAGCCATGGCTGCCAAGCAAAAGTTTATAGTCATCCCTTGGCATTACCACATAGGTGGTAATCCATTGAAGAAGTAATTAGGGACCTGGGGACCCAAGTTGATAGCAATCTCTCATTTGACAACAGTGGTTAGAAAAACATTTATAGCCCACCTAATCATGAAGGATTCACATCTAGATCAGGGAGGTCATTGTGCCTCTTTACTCATCCATCATCAGGCCCATTGTTGAGTACAATGCCCCTTTTGGGATGTACCTTACCAGACACCTGCAGCAACTGGAAAGACCCCAAAAGTACCTCACAAGAGAGGAAAATCAAAGGGCTCAAACAGGTGCCATAGGCCCGGTTAAAGAAACTCCTCCTCTACTCAGTGGCATACCACCTGTTCAGAGGCGATCTGTGCCTGATGTATAAAGCCATGTTCAACCCGGAATTAATGGACATGCTGCACCTCAGAAAATCCAAATCCCGACTTGAACCTCAGCACTGAAATAAATAGGACATGCTGGAGGGACAGATTCATAACCCAGAGGTTCTTCACTCTGGAATAAAATCCCAGTCCAGGTTAGGCAGAGTCCCTCATTGACTCTCTTCAAGAGAATTGATGAGAGTGGATGATCGTCATGGGGTTTACCACCGTATCACTTCTCTGTCACTGTTAGACAGAGGCACAGTATACTAACCTCGAAAAAGGGCATAGCAAAATAAATTTAAAATGGGTGGCGAAAGCCAAACACATTCTGGCTAGGCTTCAGATAGCCTAGTATGAACCTATGAACCTATGAACCTATAAACAAAACAAAAAAATAAAATGAATGTCATTTGCTTAGATATTAACAGTGCATTTGATTCCGTGAATTGGGATTACCTTTGGCTTGCACCAGTGGAGTATAGATTTTCGAAAAATTTTACCTCACTAGTAAGGTCTTTTTATGATAAATCTTCAACATACAGAAAAGTAGGATCCTGTTTGTCAGAGCCTATTACCATTACAAAAGGTAAAAAACAGGGTTGTCCTCTTTCTCCTTTGTTATTCACATTAGTAATAGAACCATTAGCAAATTTCATATGTGCAAACGCAAACATTTAAGGAATTCAACTAGATGCTGACCTTGAGTTAAAGATTCAACTATTTGCAAACAACATTTTATTGACTTTAAAAGAAGATAACAACACACTAAAAGAACTATGGAAAGCAACAAAACAGTTTAAGAAGATTTCTGGACTATCATTTAGTGAAAATAAAACCAATATGTTGCTAATAAATATGAACAAAGAAGCATTAAATAAAAATATCATAAATATCTATCTAAAAATGATACAATCAAATACTTAGGCGTTAAAATTACAAATGTTATAGATACAACAGTGCAACTAAACTATAAAGAGATTTTGGATAATATCAAAGAACTCATACAAAAATGGAATAAGCTATTTTTACCATGGAGGAAAGACTATATATATATAATTAAAATGATTATATTCTCGAAAATTGTGTATTTTATACAAGCTTGCTCACTCATCATCTTCTTCTTTCTGGTGTTCCCGTTAGGGGTCGCCACAGCGGATCATCTGTTTCCATTTCTTCCTGTCCACTGCATCATGCTCTTTCACACCAACTGCCTTCATGTCCTCTCTCACCACATCCATAAACCTTACCTTAGGCCTTCCTCTTTTCCTCTTACCTGGCAGGTCCATCCTTAGCATCCTTTTCCCAATATACGCAGCATCCCTCCTCAACACATGTCCAAACAAACACAATCTCGCCTCTCTTGCTTTGTCTCCAAACTGTCCAACCTGAGCTGACCCTCTAATATACTGATTCCTAATCCTGTCCATCCTAGTCACACCCAGTGCAAATCTTAACATCTTTAACTCTGCCACATCCAGCTTTGACTCCTGCCTTTTCGTCAATGCTACCGTCTCCAACCCATATAACATAGCTGGTCTCACTACCCTCTTGTAGACCTTCCCTTTCACTCTTACTGGTACCCGTCTGTCACAAATCACTCCTGACACTCTTCTCCACCCATTCCACCCTGCCTGTACTCTCTTCTTCACCTCTCTTCCACACTCACCATTACTCTGAACTGTAGATCCCAAGTACTTAAACTCATTCACCTTTATCAACTCTACTCCCTGCATCCTCACCATTCCTCTACCCTCCCTCTCATTTGCACACATATATTCTGTTTTAGCCCTGCTGACCTTCATTCCTCTTCTCTCTAAAGCATATCTCCACCTCTCCAGGGTCTCCTCAACCGGGTCCTTACTCTCACTACATATCACAATGTCATCTGCAAACATCATAGTCCATGGGGCCTCCTGTCTAATCTCATCTGTCAACCTGTCCATCACCATTGCAAATAAGAAAGGGCTCAGAGCTGATCCTTGATTAATCCCACCTCCACCTTAAATGGATCTGTCACTCCCACTGCAGTCCTCACCAATGTCACACTACCCTTGTACATATCCTGTACAACTCTTACATACTTCTCTGCCACTCCTGACTTCCTCATACAATACCGCAACTCCTCTCTAGGCACCCTGTCATATGCTTTCTCTAAGTCCACAAAGACACAATGCAACTCCTTCTGACCTTCTCTGTATTTCTCCAACAACACTCTCAGAGCAAATATTGCATCTGTAGTGCTCTTTCCTGGCATGAAACCGTACTGCTGATCACTAATCATCACCTCCCTTCTTAACCTAGCTTCCACTACTCTTTCCCATAACTTCAAGCTGTGACTGATCAATGTTATCCCTCTGTATTTACTGCAGCTCTGCACATCACCCTTATTCTTAAAGATAGGTACCAAAACACTTTTTCTCCACTCCTCAGGCATCCTCTGACTTTCCAAAATTTACTGGGGATGCACAAGCCAGTGCATTTCTTTGTGCCGGTCCTAAGCCCAATTAAATGGGGTGGGTTGTGTCAGGAAGGGCATCCGGCGTAAAACCTCTGCCAAATTACTGAAGCGGAGAACATTTCATATTTACAAGCTTGCTCACTACCTCCACCTAAATCATATTTAAAACAATTTGAAGGGTTAATAATGAAATTCTTATGGTACCCTAAAAAAACTAGAGTTGCCCTAAGACATCATTTTGACAAATGGGAAGAAAGTGGAATAGGCTTACCAGATTTGGAAGGATATATACAATCATTAGCTTTAAAAACAGTTTCTCTATGGTTAAACAAAGAATATACTTCCAAATGGAAACTAAACATGGAAAAATCTGGTTAAAAAACACTTATGATACAATAAATAAACATATGGAAATAGTACCAAATAGCTTACTTTGGTTATTGAAAGAATATATGGCAAAAGGGAAACACAAAAATATGAATTCTAAATACATTATCAATACCCTAAAGTCTTTTATGCACTTTGTAAACAAAAATCCCGATATAAGAAAGAGTATGGTCTTTTTCATATTCCCAATAGCATATACACAAAATAATATTATAACCCAGGACTCAGTAGCAGTTAAAAC
Organism: Protopterus annectens; assembly: GCF_019279795.1. Taxonomy (NCBI): domain Eukaryota; kingdom Metazoa; phylum Chordata; order Ceratodontiformes; family Protopteridae; genus Protopterus; species Protopterus annectens. The sequence continues at coordinate 1,603,142,663 of NC_056731.1, forward strand.
ACTTAGTAAGAATGGTCTAATTTACTGGCATCAGTTGATAAACACTAATAAAGTACTACTGATAGAGCAAATTATTAATGAGTTCAGTCTTGAAAATAACATGTGGTTAACACTGCAGGGATTAAGGCAAACAGTTTTAAACCAAAAAGCAATAATGTAGAAGTCTGTTAGGGAAAAGTTCCTAAGTTCATAGAGCAGTTAATAATGCTGATGGAATTTCCCACAAATGGGAAAGCAATTGTATCAGTATTGTACAAATTAGTTAAAGAAACAAGAGTTCATAATAAACAAAATATATGGAAATACTATGAAACAGTTGATGGTAAAATGCCAGATGATAAAATATAAAAAAGTAATTCTTACATCTCCAAAACTAAAATCTTTATCACTATATTGGCAACTTTTCACATGGCAATTTATACACAGAACATACTTAACACCACACAAATTAGAACTAATACATAATAAAGAAAATAGATGTTGGAGGTGTAAATCACAATAAATAGTCAATTGGCAACATATGTTCTATGAATGCCATTTACTTAAACAATATTGGGAAAGTATTAACTATTTGTTACAGGCACAGTTCACTGATAATTTTCAACTTACAAAATCTTTGGTTTTATTGAATACACCTGTGCCGTCTTGCGTTCCAAGGCAAAAATATGTAATTTTGCGGACTCTCATTGCTATTGCAAGGAAAAATATTACACAGAACAGGAAAGCTGTAACTACCCCCAATTTTAAACATTTCAAGAACATGGTTTTATCATTCTTGCAGTTGATATTGAAAACAATCAAGGAAAGAATAAAATGATCTACTTCTTTAAGCATTGCCTAGCAGAAAGTAACTGAAACAGAACACTGTAATAAATTATAATCTTATTCAAAAATACATTCAAGAAAACAAAGTTTTTCAAGTATAGACATCCTATGTAAATAGTTGGTTTTGTAATATTTGTTTTTGGAATTGTTTCTCCACTTTAAGCGTTGACTATGTAAATATTTATTTGATATACATACTGTACATATGTGTATGTTTCTGAAAATCAATAAAAATGTATTCAGTAAAAAAGAAACCCCCTTCACTGCCATCCCAAAGACTTCTACTACATTTTTTCCTAGGAGATTAACTTTCCCCAATACTTAAATGCATCTTTGATATGAACGTATCACATTTGCATGACTGAAGACAATATTATTTCTGCTCAAATTATGGTACATTTTTAGCATGTTATCACTTTGTATTACTTATTGTTAATGTTTTTAATCGTATCTCACATATTGTATAAATACGTGTTTTTGTCGCCACTGTATGTTGCCCTGAGCTGTGGCTGAAATGGGTTCTTTGTGATTAGATCACTAGTTCAAACAAAAGAACCCCACAAATAATTAGCTAAAATATACATGTCTGAAGATGTAAGTACATAGTTAGCAAACAAGTGCATATTTACTACAAGAATCAACAAGTGAAGCAACAGCAGTTCAGATCATATCCAATTCTTACTTGCAGTCATCAGATAACTGTTCTCACAGAGCTCATGGACAAATTAGGTCTATGACTGTACTGTTTATCTGCCAAAAGAAAATGGTGGAGCCAAGTGCTATATATCCAGATTGACAAACATGAAGAAACAACTGCATTGAAATAATTATAGAGTGAAACAGAATAATTAAAAACTGGAGAATCACTTACTCAGTTAATCAAGTTTGTGGTAAGTTTTAACTGACGAAAGCGCTTAATTCATTTGGTGTTATAATAAAGAAGGTATTGGACTCGCAACGTATAGTGCTTCTTTTGGGTTTTACAAGTTTGTGGTAAGGCCAAAGGCATACTTCTCAACTTCTTTGCTCAAGAATTCTGGATAAAGCAAAAATAATGGCGTGACAAAGCTCAAAATCAGGAACACGTTTGAAGTATTACTGTAAGTCACATAAAATGTTACTAGAGCAACAGGGATTGCATCAACATGCATTTTCTGACCAATAAGGAGCAGGAAACTCTAATGTCTTCCATTACTGACTGTAATCCTCAGTGATTTACCAGAAAATCAAAAAAAAAATTATGAGGGTCAGGGCAAAAATGCAAGGAAAAATCCAGGACATTCTGCAAAAAAGGAGAAAGCCAAGAGTTATACTTGTAACATAGATTTCTGCTGCATTCTAGGCACAATGATTGTCATGCAGAACACAGCCACAAAGTATTTCTTTTCTATTATAGTAACCATAATCTAACAACGGATGTAAATTTGCTTCTGTTTATTTCACTCCCTTTGCCCTGTTTTATTGCTTTTTTGTCTTTATAGGTTCATAAGTAAGCTACCCTATTTTACACCTGAGTTTCCCATTTTTGGTGCCTAAATTAACCTATCTCATTTGGTGTTAGATTGGCCTTACCCATCCCATGGTCAATAATTATTATGAGACCAAAAAATCATAAGATGAGAATGCCGAGGACTACAGGAGTTAACAGCTGGACTTGCCACACTTCTGGACTCATGTTAACACTTGCTTCTGTGTTCATACTGGTTGGGAAGTTTGATATTTGACATTGTTTGCTCCTGTTGTCCTCGGCATTCCAGTCTTACGATCCTGTGGTCTTATTATTCCTATACTCGCAAATATGATAGTGTATATAAATATCTTTCTTGATTATTACATAAAACTAATCTGAACAGAGAAGCTGAAGTGCAGGAACAGTATTAGTAAAATAAATCCGTTTTGTAGTTGAAATTCTCAAATATTATTTCACAGGATTTGTAATTCATTATACTAGTGCAGTGCAGTGCTTTGGTTTGATATACTGGATATACTTTTTACACAGCCAGGCTGATTTTAAGGGCACCAATAAGGACACCAAAGCATTGGCACCATGCAGTAGGATGCCTCTAGCCTAGGGCATAGCTAGGACTTTTGGAAATGTACAATGGCATTCCTAACAGTAGTGCTCTCTTCTTCAAAGAGTAAGATTATCTACCTTGCTGTACCCCTTCACCAGATAATGTATGCATCTGGACAGCATACCACCAGTCTAGCATTTTGAAAATGTAAAAATACATTTAAAAAAGTCTGTAACTTAATAACATTAATAAAATAAAAGCATAGTAAATATGCCAAGGCTTTTACCTCTTTAAAATGTTAAATTCTAGCACATCTCATTGCATAAAATAAATAAATTATTCCATAAAGGTGCAGCCTTGGTATATACCTAGCTATAGCCGAGCCTCTAACTATGTAGCAAAGGTTCTAGGGCCACAATCTCCTTCGAATTTTAAAGATAAAGTCAGAGGACATTTTAAAGGAGGGTGGATGAAGTCTATTAGGCAAGGATGTAATATGCTGAGAGATTCCAATATGGCGGTTGTCTGAAAACACCCTCTCCTTATAGCTCCCCTTCCAAATAATGAGTGTTATATCAAATTCATTGAATTCTCGATCATAGACCATACTAATTCAAACCTAAACTCTGGTAGAAGAATCTGAAATTGGAATTTTACATCTTCTTGGGGGAATACTGCTATAGATTACTGCAAATAATCCACTACAAGAGAACAGCGTTCCTACACGTGGATTTTAGAGGCCTGAAGACTTTAGCACTACAGCAATAGACAACACCCTCCAGAGAACTCAGTGTACTATGCCGAAGGAAATTGAAAACATGGACTTCCAAAACACTAAAGTAAAATTCTCCACTATCTCAACTTCACCAGAAAAAGAAGCTAAAAGACCTAGATCTGCTAAATGTAATCAAGAACTAATAAAAATTCCAACAAAACAGAAAAGTGAAGGAACACTCCAGATCGACGAGCTGAAAAGTGCTCTCCTTCCCCTGCATTCAGCGATCCAAGAACTGTCGGAGAAAATGACTTCCTTTGGCTCTACAATTAATAAAATAGCTGATCGACTGGATTTAGTTGAAGACAAATCTAAATCAAACGAGATAGAAATTGAGCATTTGAAAGCTGAAATTCAACTCAGAGATAAAACCTTATCTGACATCCAAACTAAGATTATAGATCAGGAGGCCAGAAGTAGGCGAAATAACTTGATAATAATGAAATTCTTATGGTACCCTAAAAAACTAGAGTTGCCCTAAGACATCATTTTGACAAATGGGAAGAAGGTGAAATAGGCTTACCAGATTTGGAAGGATATATACAATCAGCTGCTTTAAAAACAGTTTCTCTATGGTTAAACAAAGAATATACTTCCAAATGGAAACTAAACATGAAAAAATCTGGTTAAAAACCACTTATGATACAATAAATAAACATATGGGAATAGTACCAAATAGCTTACTTTGGTTATTGAAAGAATATATGGCAAAAGGGAAACACAAAAATATAAATTCTAAATACATTATCAATACCCTAAAGTCTTTTATGCACTTTGTAAACAAAAATCCCAATATAAGAAAGAGTATGGTCTTTTTCATATTCCCAATAGCATATACACAAAATAATATTATAACTCAGGACTCAGTAGCAGTTAAAACACTTGGTAAGAATGGTCTAATTTACTGGCATCAGTTGATAAACACTAATAAAGTACTACTGATAGAGCAAATTATTAATGAGTTCAATCTTGAAAATAATATGTGGTTAACACTGCAGGGATTAAGGCAAACAGTTTTAAACCAACAGGCAATAATGTAGAAGTCTGTTAGGGAAAATTTCCTAAGTTCATAGAGCAGTTAATAATGCTGATGGAATTTCCCACAAATGGGAAAGCAATTGTATCAGTATTATACAAATTAGTTAAAGAAACAAGAGTTCATAATAAACAAAATATAGGGAAATTCTATGAAACAGTTAATGGTAAAATGCCAGATGATAAAATATAAAAAAGTAATTCTTACATCTCCAAAACTAACATCTTTATCACTATATTGGCAACTTTTCACATGGCAATTTATACACAGAACATACTTAACACCACACAAATTAGAACTAATACTTAATAAAGAAAATAGATGTTGGAGGTGTAAATCACAATAAATAGCCAATTGGCAACATATGTTCTATGAATGCCATTTACTTAAACAATATTGGGAAAGTATTAACTATTTGTTACAGGCACTGTTCACTGATAATTTTCAACTTACAAAATCTTTGGTTTTATTGAATACACCTGTGCCGTCTTGCGTTCCAAGGCAAAAATATGTAATTTTGTGGACTCTCATTGCTATTGCAAGGAAAAATATTACACAGAACAGGAAAGCTGTAACTACCCCAATTTTAAACATTTCAAGAACATGGTTTTATCATTCTTGCAGTTGATATTGAAAACAATCAAGGAAAGAACAGAATGACCTACTTCTTTAAGCATTGCCTGGCAGAAAGTAACTGAAACAGAAGACTGTAATAAATTATAATCTTATTCAAAAATACATTCAAGAAAACAAAGTTTTTCAAGTATAGACATCCTATGTAAATAGTTGGTATTGTAATATTTGTTTTTGGAATTGTTTCTCCACTTTAAGCTTTGACTATGTAAATATTTATTTGATATACATACTGTACATATGTGTATGTTTCTGAAAATCAATAAAAATGTATTCAGTAAAAAAGAAACCCCCTTCATTGCCATCCCAAAGACTTCTACTACATTTTTCCTAGGAGATTAACTTTCCCCAATACTTAAATGCATCTTTGATATGAACGTATCACATTTGCATGACTGAAGACAATATTATTTCTGCTCAAATTATGGTACATTTTTAGTATGGTATCACTTTGTATTACTTATTGTTAATGTTTTTAATCGTATCTCACATATTGTATAAATACGTGTTTTTTTGTCGCCACTGTATGTTGCCCTGAGCTGTGGCTGAAATGGGTTCTTTGTGATTAGATCACTAGTTCAAACAAAAACCCCACAAATAATTAGCTAAAATATACATGTCTGAAGATGTAAGTACATAGTTAGCAAACAAGTGCATATTTACTACAAGAATCAACAAGTGAAGCAACAGCAGTTCAGATCATATCCAATTCTTACTTGCAGTCATCAGATAACTGTTCTCACAGAGCTCATGGACAAATTAGGTCTATGACTGTACTGTTTATCTGCCAAAAGAAAATGGTGGAGCCAAGTGCTATATATCCAGATTGACAAACATGAAGAAACAACTGCATTGAAATAATTGTAGAGTGAAACAGAATAATTAAAAACTGGAGAATCACTTACTCAGTTAATCAAGTTTGTGGTAAGTTTTAACTGACGAAAGCGCTTAATTCATTTGGTGTTATAATAAAGAAGGTATTGGACTCAAGAACGATAGTGCTTCTTTTGGGTTTTACAAGTTTGTGGTAAGGCCAAAGGCATACTTCTCAACTTCTTTGCTCAAGAATTCTGGATAAAGCAAAAATAATGGCGTGACAAAGCTCAAAATCAGGAACACGTTTGAAGTATTACTGTAAGTCACATAAAATGTTACTAGAGCAACAGGGATTGCATCAACATGCATTTTCTGACCAATAAGGAGCAGGAAACTCTAATGTCTTCCATTACTGACTGTAATCCTCAGTGATTTACCAGAAAATCAAAAAAAAAAAAATTATGAGGGTCAGGGCAAAAATGCAAGGAAAAATCCAGGTCATTCTGCAAAAAAGGAGAAAGCCAAGAGTTATACTTGTAACATTGATTTCTGCTGCATTCTAGGCACAATGATTGTCATGCAGAACACAGCCACAAAGTATTTCTTTTCTATTATAGTAACCATAATCTAACAACGGATGTAAATTTGCTTCTGTTTATTTCACTCCCTTTGCCCTGTTTTATTGCTTTTTTGTCTTTATAGGTTCATAAGTAAGCTACCCTATTTTACACCTGAGTTTCCCGTTTTTGGTGCCTAAATTAACCTATCTCATTTGGTGTTAGATTGGCCTTACCCATCCCATGGTCAATAATTATTATGAGACCAGAAAATCATAAGATGAGAATGCCGAGGACTACAGGAGTTAACAGCTGGACTTGCCACACTTCTGGACTCATGTTAACACTTGCTTCTGTGTTCATACTGGTTGGGAGGTTTGATATTTGACATTGTTTGCTCCTGTTGTCCTCGGCATTCCAGTCTTACGATCCTGTGGTCTTATTATTCCTATACTCGCAAATATGATAGTGTATATAAATATCTTTCTTGATTATTACATAAAACTAATCTGTACAGAGAAGCTGAAGTGCAGGAACAGTATTAGTAAAATAAATCCGTTTTGTAGTTGAAATTCTCAAATATTATTTCACAGGATTTGTAATTCATTATACTAGTGCAGTGCAGTGCTTTGGTTTGATATACTGGATATACTTTTTACACAGCCAGGCTGATTTTAAGGGCACCAATAAGGACACCAAAGCATTGGCACCATGCAGTAGGATGCCTCTAGCCTAGGGCATAGCTAGGACTTTTGGAAATGTACAATGGCATTCCTAACAGTAGTGCTCTCTTCTTCAAAGAGTAAGATTATCTACCTTGCTGTACCCCTTCACCAGATAATGTATGCATCTGGACAGCATACCACCAGTCTAGCATTTTGAAAATGTAAAAATACATTTAAAAAAGTCTGTAACTTAATAACATTAATAAAATAAAAGCATAGTAAATATGCCAAGGCTTTTACCTCTTTAAAATGTTAAATTCTAGCACATCTCATTGCATAAAATAAATAAATTATTCCATAAAGGTGCAGCCTTGGTATATACCTAGCTATAGCCGAGCCTCTAACTAAGTAGCAAAGGTTCTAGGGCCACAATCTCCTTCGAATTTTAAAGATAAAGTCAGAGGACATTTTAAAGGAGGGTGGATGAAGTCTATTAGGCAAGGATGTAATATGCTGAGAGATTCCAATATGGCGGTTGTCTGAAAACACCCTCTCCTTATAGCTCCCCTTCCAAATAATGAGTGTTATATCAAATTCATTGAATTCTCGATCATAGACCATACTAATTCAAACCTAAACTCTGGTAGAAGAATCTGAAATTGGAATTTTACATCTTCTTGGGGAATACTGCTATAGATTACTGCAAATAATCCACTACAAGAGAACAGCGTTCCTACACGTGGATTTTAGAGGCCTGAAGACTTTAGCACTACAGCAATAGACAACACCCTCCAGAGAACTCAGTGTACTATGCCGAAGGAAATTGAAAACATGGACTTCCAAAACACTAAAGTAAAATTCTCCACTATCTCAACTTCACCAGAAAAAGAAGCTAAAAGACCTATATCTGCTAAATGTAATCAAGAACTAATAAAAATTCCAACAAAACAGAAAAATGAAGGAACACTCCAGATCGATGAGCTGAAAAGTGCTCTCCTTCCCCTGCATTCAGCGATCCAAGAACTGTCAGAGAAAATGACTTCCTTTGGCTCTACAATTAATAAAATAGCTGATCGACTGGATTTAGTTGAAGACAAATCTAAATCAAACGAGATAGAAATTGAGCATTTGAAAGCTGAAATTCAACTCAGAGATAAAACCTTATCTGACATCCAAACTAAGATTATAGATCAGGAGGCCAGAAGTAGGCGAAATAACTTGATAATAAGAGGTTTATCTGAGAAATATGAAACCTATCAACTAACCGAAACCATCACAGAAGTTTTTAATACTCTTCTACAAGTGAATAACTCTCCTACTAAATATACCATTGAAAGAGCACATAGAGCCCTACAGAAACAACAGGCATCTGCACCACTCAGACCCATCTACGTTAGAATGCTTAACTTCCAGGATACCCAAAACATTCTCACCGCTTATAAGAAATCAGTAAATTTCACTTGGAACAACCAGAAAATCAGCATCGCACAAAACCTACCCACTGAAATTAAAGAGAAATGATGCAAGCTCTCCCCATACTGCTCGGATCTTATAGCCAGAAAAATAAAATTCCAAATGAGGTTCCCACACTCATTATCCTTTACCTTTAAAGAAGTCAAATATACCATGTCAATGCCTAATGAAGCGGACATAATTTTTGTGAAATGCTTTGGATCAACGCCTTCCAGTCATTAATCCCTCTGGCTCCGTGTGCTTGAAAATATAAGCCCTCAGGATACTTTACAAGCCTTGTTTGGTACTGGTTTTCCATTTATTCAGCTGTTAATAACAAATCATTTACTCCCTGAACCGTCGCTAAAGTTACTTCAGTGGGACCATTTATACTGTTCTAAGTTGAATGGGGGATCTGTTACCTGTAAGCGCACTGTCAGATTTTGATGGTTGCTCACTCAAAACTGGAAATGCTAAAGTAAACTTCCATCACTTCTACGAAGGAACTCCATTATCCACAACATCGGACTTATAAGAAGTCTTTACTATGCCACTCTTAAGAACTTCGAATCCCATCTAAATGACTTGTTTAATAGAGCGAAAGGTATTTATTATTCAGATAAGCTCTAACTGGTTATTAGGTCCTGATCAAACTGGAACTTTACTGTTCTACCTGCAAACTTGAACCTAGAATGTTACCCGTACATTTAAAAGTGGCATAAGACTCATGATGAATACTCTGCATTAACCTCCATATTTTATCTACTATTCAATGTTATTTTAGATCAGATAAATAATAGGACATTTTATTTTTAATATCTGCTCTACAATCCCAGTCTAAACCAATAGTAGTCTTATTGTTCTAATATAAAATAGAACAGTTTCTTGCCCTAGTGAACAGAACCCCAGATCACGAACATTAGGAAGTGGATAAATGTACTGGACTACCTACTGATGTGGTTGCTTTGGGGATAGAGATCCATTTGGATCCTCATCTGATATTCGTTAGATAAACAAGTTTTTATTTTGTACCCAACTATATCCTTACCTATAGACTCGCCTACGGGGGAAATTTGAGTAGTCGTACAGAAGTGGGATACATACCTGCATGTTTTAGATAGGTTTGGTCTTAGTCTAAGTATATTCCATCTTAAAGAAAATGCCTCACTTAGAACTCCCATGACCAGCCTGTATAAAATCAAATATCGTCCTATTCATTGTCTGGACCAATGATGTTTATTGAGCTGTGTGATTCGGACTGCATTGCAACTTGGTGATTATGTGAGGATTCCTCTCCTTCTCTAATTAGAATAAGCTCTAGTGAAATTAATATGTCAAGTAAATAAAAGCTATGAACTTAAATGAGGAATCTAAAATGGGATATTTTCAGTATATAGTAAAATGTTAAGCCTCAGTTAGGTCTATGTATCTTGGTTTGGGAATCAAGTCAAATTTTACAAGCCCGAAGTATTCTACAAGTAGTTTGATTTTAGACACATGCTGTCTTAGAATTGTCCAGGCGGAAAACGTTTTACATCCCACAGATCTGCCATCTGTAAGGATAAGAGATACAGAAACCTGATAGAAAACTGGTAGCTTGCTGCACTTTATTAGGGATGCACACACATTATCACTTAAAAGCTTTTCCACTGTCTTCTAAATGGATTTGCTACACATTCTGTCAACCTATGCTAATTATACTAGAAAACAAGCCAAACTTGCATACATACATTCATATCAACCTGAAGTATGTGGGCATAACTGCTCTTACTATCATAGTCTCAACATTCTTTTTACAATCCATGGAGAAAGGGCATTAAATATTTGACCCGACAACTTGGATGATAAAATGTTATTTATTAGTCAATGCTCATATGCAAGAGATAACGTAGAAAGTGCTGCCAGGATGAATGGGATCACTGGTATGCAGTATTAGTAGAATGAGATTGCCATTTTTGGTAAATTCTTTATGTTATTTGCTCACTAGAATGTCAATCAGGAGACTACTCCTCACTTCATTGCTTATATACTGTTAAAATGCTTTGACCCTAATTATTATCAATTCATTGTTGAGCTTCTAATAGTTTGAAATATATTTTAAATTATAACATTGGTTCACTTTGATTGAAATTACTTGTATTGTTATCGAACATAGACTGCAAAGAAAAACATTTAAAGCTTACGTCACTATGCAATACATAGGTATGATAAACTCTTATACCATCTATACACGGTTAATGAATAATGATTATATCTAGTTATTCTAATAGATGCCTGTGTAACCGCTTTTTGAGCTTAGGGAGTCTTCATAATAAAATCCCCTGGAAAACTACCTATGGAGAACTTTACAGTTAACCAAACCAATTGATGTAGGGTAAACATCCTACATGAAGCACCCCCTTAAAGTTAATCTTATGTTGGGGGAAGCTATATGGATATGATAAGAAGGGTTTTGGATGACTTGTGAGGGAATTAAAGTGATACTGTATATTAATTGTAGATATTGTTTGTATTTCATGATCCTTCATTACACCTCTTTTTTAATAAGACTGTATTTTTATAGTGTACATAGTTTTCATCCTCTCTCAATTGTAGGAAGTATGTGGCTAGGCACGGGGTTAGTATTGAGAGAGTGTTGTGCCATCACTGTTTGTATTTATATTCACTACAAATTCACTAATAATCTACTCTTTGCGATTATTCTATATCTCAAATACTCACGTATGGACTACCTACTCATGTTAAATAATGGTTAACAATTGGAATATTCTATCCTGGAATATTATGGGACTCCAATCAAAAGACAAAAGGAATTTGGTATTACACTTGCTCTATAAATCCCAGGCTGAAGTGTGCTTTATACAGGAGACTCATATGAGAAACGATGAATGGGAAAAGGAGAATAATAGAAAATGGGTAAAAGAAATTATAATCTCGGGTAATTCCAATAACTCTAGAGGAGTCGCTATCATCATTAAAAAATCCTTTAAACCATCGATTATTGACCGAGGGATGGATCAGGAGGGCAGATGGTGTTTCTTTACATGTCTAACCCATGAATTAAACAAACCGTTCCTATTCCTAAATATATATGGTCCATGTTCGGGTCAACAAGATTTTATTATTAATATTTACAACCTTCTTCTTAAATTCCCTAACCATATGTTTATTCTAGGGGGTGATTGGAATATGGTCATTGACCCCAATATAGACAGAACAGGCAAACCGACTTCCCTGAACCTTTTGGACTCCCTAGTCTTAAAAGAATTAATCTTGGATTTTGATTTGATTGATCCTATCTCATTTGAAAGCAACCCGGGGAATAATAATAGCTTTACCTATTATTCAAAATGTCACCATTCTTGGTCACGCATAGACTTCTTTTTAATTTCAAGCGCTCTATCTAATGACCAAACCAAATTCAGAACTGAACCGAGAATCTTATCTGACCATTCAAAAATAATACTGGAGTTAGTTCCTACAGTTAACTCATTCCCAAAGTACAAAAATTATAATTGGTCACTAAATAGTAATTTACTTAGAGAACAGTCAGTAGTTGAGGAAATCACACTTACTATTAAAGAACTTTTCGCACCCCATTGAGACATAAATATTCCATTTGACATCAGGTGGGCTGCATGTAAAGCTGTAATGAGGGGAATATTCATTAAGAAAGCTACTTATCTTAAAAAGACTTAATAAAGTTAGGGAAGATGAAATTAGATCAGAAACAAAACCTTGGATGATAAACTTCAGAAAAAGTTCTCTCCAGAGATAGAAAAACAATTATTTATCAAACAAAAGGATCTACTGGAACTCCAACAATCCAACTTCTCTCTTTTAGAACTTCGATATATTGCCAAATACTCTGAAACTTTACAATCTCCATCTAAGGCTCTTGCCAGATTGGTAAGTTGTTCGCCCAGAGCCCCTAGAATTACATTGATTAAACATTGTAACACTCTCTATAAGTTGAACGCACAAATCATTCATCTGTTCCATCAAATCTACAGTGATATCTATGCACTCAACACTACTCTACCCTCACAGAAAGAGATGAGGGAATTTTTAGCCAACCTCTCTTTCCCAAAATTATCTAAAGCCCAGAGGAACGACCTCATAGCTCCAATCAAGAGCTCAGAGATCCATGAAGCTATTGATAATCTTAAACTAGGGAAAGCTCCGGGCCCGGATGGGTTTACCTCCGAGTTTTATAAATCTTTTAAAACTAAATTGGTGCCCATTCTTTTACAACTTTATGAGCATATTACAAACGATGGAATCTTCAACAAATATATTAATAACTCCAAAACTATCCTAATTCCTAAAAACGCCCTTGATACCACAAACTTAAATAACTTTAGATCAATCTCTATTATGAATGTGGACATAAAAATTTTTACAGCTATCTTGGCCAATAGACTTAAAAAGATGATGCACTCCCTAATTTCTTCTGAACAATCCGGGTTCACGACCAACAGACATACTTGGGATAATTCCCTAACTTTAGAATCGATGATAAACATTACAAAAAGGGAAAGAAATCCTATTTATGCATGGGTAATAGACTCTAGTAAAGCTTTTGACAGGGTCAATTGGGATTTTCTATTCATGGTACTGTCTTCTTTTAATATCCCTTCTGAATTTATCAGTATTACTAAAACATTGTATCACAATTCCTACACGAGATTATACATTAATGGACAATATTCACAACCAATAAAAATTGCGAATGGAACCAGACAGGGTTGTCCTCTCTCACCTCTATTGTTCAACCTATATATCGAACCTTTATTTTTACTTTTAACACAGCAAACATATCATTCGATCCCTAAATTCTTTAACACCAAAGTGTGTCTAACTGCTTTTGTGGATGACTTGAACCTTTACTTTGAACATCCACTGACTGATATGGGAAAGCTAGTTAGATCCTTGAATACCTTTGCCGATATAGCTGGATATCAAATAAATAAAAATAAATCCTTCATCTTCCCAATTAACCCCCTAGTTCATAAAAATTATCTATTCCCAGACATATCTGCTCATATAGAGTACTCCCTTAAATATCTAGGAGTGCACTATGACCACACTTCTACGTCTATTTTACAATCTAATTTATCCAAAACCTGGATCTCCATCTCCCAGGATATCTTAAGATGGCAAAAATTGAACCTCCCAATGCTCGCCAAAACCTCTATCATTAAGATGAATGTCTTTCCTAAACTTCTCTACATACTAAACTCCTCGCTCTCTTCCTCTCCAATTTCGCTCTTTAACAAAATTCATAAAGCCTTCGCAAAATTTATATGGCACCCTAAATCGGTCAGGATTTCATATCAAAGGCTCACTTTACCGAAAAAACAGGGGGGATTAGTGATGCCCAATCTACTTCTATATTATAAAATCATTCAAGCAAATAGAATTTACACAATTGCAAACTATCTACCAAACTCTACCATTTGGTCTCCGCTATGGGTTAAGCTATGGTACAACTATACACTAGCCAATAATATCAACCCTAAGGCACTACCCTTTTTAAATAAATACAACCTCAAAAATAAAATATTCTCCCCACTCTTAAGGGACTAATAAAAACTTTCCAAGACTTATTCCAATATATTAAACTGGAAAACACCCTCCTCCTATTTCAGCCTTTCCATCTTAATCCGAATATAACCTTGAACAATAAAATGATCAAACTGAATGATTTCCCATTAATTAAAGACTTTACCCTATGGGATATACATAAATATAACCTCTTATCTTTAACTGACTTACAAATGGCTTTAGGTTTATCTAAAAAACATATCTCTATCTTGAGACAACTTAGAGAACTTACTCTATCCATAATTCACAACTTCTGGAGCATGGAGGAGGAACAGAAACAGGTAGAAACCCTTCTCCAAAATCTAACCTATAAGAAAAACATGATCTCAATAGCGTACAGATCCTTTTCCAACTTTTCAAATCAAGGGAAAATTGTTCTTGCGGAATATTGGGATCATCAGGGGAACAACCTCATAATGAATTAGAAATTACTGGCTATTAAACATACTCTGATGTTCTCACCATATAAAAAGCTTCTTTATACACAATTCATGATCTTTAACAATTTATACCTTACCCCAGTTTATTTAAACAAATTTGATCCCAATCATTCCACTATATGCTGCTGCTGCTCGTATCCATATACTGATCTGGTACATATATTATGGTTTTGTAAATATGCATACAACCTCTGGTGTTCACTTAAAGTCTGTTTAGAGAAAATGGGTTACCATAAATCTACACTTACCTGGGAAATGGTGCTACTGCATATTACAAATATTCACATGCCCAAAATCAAACTTCATGCCCTAATCATTATTTGTCTTTTGATCAAATATTATATTACTAAACACTGGTTGGATCGTACTAAACTTAGATGGAAAGATTTTAAGATCTTAGCTATTCAGTACATTCGATCTCATAAATTGTTATTAAGTAATCCTAGTAGACGGAAATACTACCAGAAACTATGGGATTTCATTTTTCTGCTTTTATCCAATGATTAGTAATCTTTCTATAACAATTCCTACTTATTCCCCCTAATTCTTTCAATATAGAGTATTTGTAGTCTTCAAGGTGATTTGTAGTATATTAAGTTCATTTTTTTATCTAGCTTCTATTATTGACTTGTTTCTATGTATACTTGGGAAGCTTGGCACGTTTGTATATTAGTTGTTTTTGGAAGCATCTGTTTTTTTTTTTCCCCCAGCGGCATTATCCCACCTTTTTTGCCTCCAATGTTGTATATTTGTCTTGTTTTGATATGAAATTAATAAAGTTGTGTTTTAAAAAAAAAAGGATGTAATATGCTCTGGGAGTCACTTACTGTCTACAAATCTTATAAAAGTGGAATAGTGAAATGAATGCATTAGTGTTTAGCTGTGGAGTATTGTTAGAGATATGACTAGAGGTTGCAGGGGAGGGGCCATTTTGGGAACAGGAAGTCTGGGGAGAAAAAGGCTGAAGAAAGAAAAAAACAAGACAGGTTTCCGTGTCTTTTGGAGTGTGGCTTGATATTCTGGGAGTACTAAACTGCAGATTAAGCCTATACTGATGCCACATAGAGATAGAGCTGGAACTACAGGCCAAGAGACCTGTCTTGGATGCTTGATAGCACAAGCAGAGAAGGATGCGTTTTCCCATCCTGAGGAACAGGTTGAGTGGAGTGAGACATGTTTTCTTGAAAGAGGATCTAGGCAAATTTGGGGTGGACTTTTAGTCATTCAAGCCACCATATGATAGCTTTCATTAGTGAGTGGGTAGAGACATTGCAAGAACATTTTGTGAGGTAGCTTGTTCACCTACCCATGGGCAGAGTTAGACTAATTTGTAAAATGCTGTCATTGTCAGGACACTGGTGAGAGTATAAACACCCTGATGTGTGCCAGGATGACAATCCCACTGGATGTTTCTCACCCTAACAGATATGAAGAACAGAGGTTCTCAGTGCTAAAAAACAAATGGAGCAAGTCCCATTTATCGGAGGCTTAACGGTTGGTGTGGCAGAGAGGGAAATAGGAAAAATATTAAAATGCAGATTAGGAGTCTTATTATCCAAACTTGTACATTTAAATGAGTGCAAATGAAATTAGATTTATTGAAAGTGGAGGTTTCCTGGTCAGTAAATGATTTAGACTTGCTGGTTTAATTAGAGTTCAGATTCCTGTTGAAGGGTTCTGAAATGCTCAAAAGCAAAAGTGGAATTTGTTGACTTCAAATGTGTCTATATTTTGAACCTGAGCATTATTTTAGCCTTAAATGATCTGGTAAAGCAGGGACAGTTGTAACCTCTTATACTACAGTGGGAAAATAACATTATGAACATGTGGCAAGATGGAGTAACAATATCAAGAGAAAGTAGGTCCTTGTGTGGTGAGAAGGCTCAGCCAGTTATTCTAACTAAGGAGGGGTTTTACTTATGTGAAGCTCTGACAAAAGGAGGTAGTACATAGATGGCTGATCTAATAAGATAAAAGGCAGGTGAGTATTCATCAATGTGGATAGCAGGACAGAATAGCCTATAGGTGTGTGTTTCTCAGTGTTTAGAGTGTGCTAGCTGAATTTGATTATGATGAGATAGGAGATGGGAGAACTGCTCATATTGTTCGTGCAAGGCAGGGTTAACATCACCTAGTAAGATAAAGCTGAAGAACCAGAGTTTAGGGTTAGGGTTGAAAATAGAAAAGGGAAAGTGGTAGGAAGAGGAATATAAACAGATGACATGTAAACCTTGGCATTCCCTCCCCTCCACCCTGGATCATTTAATCTAGGACACATTTAAGGCCACATTCATCACATAATGAGAAGAACATACTCAAGGATGAGGTGGGGAGCACATCCACCTGTTACATGTTTACATGCTTACTACACCTATGGATGGAATATCTATCTAAAATAAACAAGGAAATGCACAAGATAAGTTTGAGCAGAGGATCTTAGGACATCTTGCACTTGTGTCATGAAGAAAAGAATCTAATTGGCCAGATTTGTTAATTAAGTATCTGTGTTAGGGAGATGGATGATAAGAGCACACTTGGTACAACATTAGAGTATACTGGTAAAAGAATTTGAGGGACCTCGGGGAGAAGTTGCTGTGAATCGTTTTATTTATTTTTTTCAGGCAGCCTTCATGTCATTAAGAAAAGAATGGGATGTATTTCCTTTGAATGCTAAGTGACAGCAAGTAAGAGATTATATATAGAAATAAAGTACAGGTGGCGTTAGATTAGCAAACATGGAGAAAGCAGTATGACAACAGTGATCAGTGGCTCAGCAGTATGACAACAGTGATCAGTGGCTCAGCAGTATGACAACAGTGATCAATGGCTCAGCAGTATGACAACACTGATCAATGGCTCAGCAGTATGACAAAAGTGATCAGTGGCTCAGCAGTATGACAACAGTGATCAATGGCTCAGCAGTATGACAACAGTGATCAATGGCTCAGCAGTATGACAACACCGATCAATGGCTCAGCAGTATGACAACAGTGATCAGTGGCTCAGCAGTATGACAACAGGGATCAATGGCTCAGCAGTATGACAACAGTGATCAGTGGCTCAGCAGTATGACAACACCGATCAATGGCTCTGCAGTATGACAACAGTGATCAGTGGCTCAGCAGTATGACAACAGTGATCAATGACTCAGCAGTATGACAACAGTGATCAGTGGCTCAGCAGTATGACAACAGTGATCAATGGCTCAGCAGTATGACAACAATGATCAATGGCTCAGCAGTATGACAACACCGATCAATGGCTCAGCAGTATGACAACAGTGATCAGTGGCTCAGCAGTATGACAACAGTGATCAATGGCTCAGCAGTATGACAACAGTGATCAGTGGCTCAGCAGTATGACAACTGTGATCAATGGCTCAGCAGTATGACAACACCGATCAATGGCTCAGCAGTATGACAACAGTGATCAGTGGCTCAGCAGTATGACAACAGTGATTAGTGGCTCAGCAGTATGACAACAGTGATCAATGGCTCAGCAGTATGACAACACTGATCAATGGCTCAGCAGTATGACAACAGTGATCAATGGCTCAGCAGTATGACGACAGTGATCAATGGCTCAGCAGTATCACAACAGTGATCAATGGCTCAGCAGTATGACAACAGTGATCAATGGCTCAGCAGTATGACAACACAGATCAATGACTCAGCAGTATGACAACACTGATCAATGGCTCCCTATTGAAATGCCGGCACTCATAATGTCAAGTGCCAGCACATGGGAAAAGACCAAAAATGCAGAAGAGTGAATATTGAATGTCACTCTTGCCCTTTAAACTTGTTTTTTGCAGGGTCCCCCCACAACCCTGAACTTACATATACCAGTATCAAGACTGCCACATCTCAGAGAAAAGGGGATAATTCTAAGAAATGTCCATCTCAGACTCTGTATATGCAACTCTTTTTTTCAGTCATTTGTATTTTGAGACATGCTGAAGCAGGTCCTGACATTTCAAATGGTTATCCTGTTAGCACTCGACTGATGCATGAAAGGTAAAACCTGGTCAGTTTTGGAAACCAATGGCTCAAAACTGCTGTTCATTGGAAATATTATAAAATGAGTTAGTGGGGTAATACATCATATTAAGTAGCAATGGAGCTTGAATAAGGGACAATATTGTGAGCATTGGTAATAATGACAAGTCATGTGGAAAGGTTTCCCTACACCTGAATGAGTGCAAAGTGGATACGTTTAAACTATTCCACCTCATTTTTAAATAGCAAATCATTACAATGCAGTTTCCATATGTGAACCTGTTGTAATTCAGTGCTTAGTCTTTTCTCTCCTTTCTGCAGTTGTACTCTGTTGAAATTAGTATGTATTTGTAAGCAAGGAGGTGTGCAAGAGACCCCCCCCCAAAAAAAATGTTTTTCATTTCTTTTGTTTGTTTTATCAAGTTGAAGCTACGAATATGATTTCATCCAGCTGAAACTTCAGTGAGTTAAGTGTCAACAAAACATAGGAGAAGAGTATGAAATGGTGGAATCAATTGAAATAAAGTATGCAGAGAATACAGCGTTGTAATTCATTAATACTGAAGTGGTTTTATAGAGAAAACAGGAAAATAATCATATACATGCAAGCAGACATTTACTGAGGTTTTGATTAGATGGGGGTTAAATGATGTGGAAAGGAATTGAGGAATGATTCATATTTTGTTACCAAAGGAAAAATGATTAAGCCAGATGTTAATTGTCTATGTCAAATGTAATATGTGAGGAAGTAGTAAGTTATTCATTCAAAGCTGGTTTAATCTGCTAATAACCAGTGACTGAGGCCTGCTGGGATGGGCAGGGGTACAGAAGTGAGCAGAGGTAGTTTTCAGAAGTGATTATGAATAAGATGTAGGAAGGTAGTAGCGCAGAAAATGGGGATTGCAGTGAAATATTACAGAAAGATGAAATTCAAAGCTTAAATTATAAGAATAAATTCAATTGCTTGAATCAACAGAGGTCTGAATATAACAGCAGATGAACAAATTAAGCTTGCTAATGGTATGATAAAAATGTCTAACGGGGCAAACATCAAACTCTGTGTTAGAAGTAAAATGTAAATAAGAGAAGAATTTTGCCAGGGCCACAGTATTGTATAATTTAAAATATGAATCATACAGATCTCAGGGAACTGGTCTTCTTAACAAACAGTATTTTGAAGTAGTTAAAATTTTCTCAGCAGGAATAACAGAACAGACAGACTAATTGGTTAGAGATTTTGCATAGCATTTACACCATTCTGTATTGAAGAATATATTATATTACCTGAGAGAACTGGAATGCACACAAATAAAAAGCGTGTGCTCAATAGACTGTATCATGTGCCATCTAATACTGAAACTGTACTTCACTTAAAATGAACTGAAACCTTCATGTAGATTGAATATCCGGAACAATGACACCAAGCAACAAATAGTTTGACAACCGAAATGTCTTAAAGATGTTTTTAGTAATCCTAGCAAGTGTGGCAGGACTGAATGGTAGAAATGTAGCAGCTGCTGTAGATTGTAGATATAACTCCAATTATTCAACACCCAGAAAAGTCCTTAGGTTAGAAAGCAACACACCAAGAATATTTTAATGTCACAAGATGCTTGTCAAGTATAAAGTGGTCATAAGCAGACATTTTTATTCATAAGTCACAAATTCTACACACAAACGTATTACCTGGGAAAGCTGCAAATTTTAACAAAGTCACAACTTCTTCAAAACATTTGTAAATTCAAAATACAGTGCAGCAAAAAAAAAAAAAAAGTGCAATCCAATGCATGTATGAAGACCATCTAGTGTTAGTGGTGCAACAGGTAGTAGACTTGCCTTTTGTTCTGAAGCTGTGGATTCTATTCCCATACCATGTAGATCAATTGCTATCACTACAGTACAGCATAAGGGGGGTGCTCCACTCCTGAGTGTGTAGTCCTTCAGATGAGATGTTAAACTGAGGCCCCATCTGCTTGAGTTGCTAGGAGCTCAGGTAAATATAAAAGATCCCACGGCAGCTATTGAAAAAAGTAAAGGTCCTTTACTTAACACAACATAAAAAATATTATCTACATATTTACAAAATATATATATTTACAGGCATGTATATACACATTTCTATTTTTTTCCTATTTATCATTTTTCTTATCACATCCTTATTGTTATTCTCTTACACTCAGTCACTATCGTCCTTCACAGAGCAGAGCTTACAGTCACTACATCCTACCTCGATACTGGAGGAGCTCTGCCATAAGGCCCTGCTCCTACAAGTTTATTGAAAATGTTGTCATTGTATAATAGCCTGCGGTCACTACATCTGACCTTGATACTGCAGGAGCTCTGCCACAAGGCTCTTCTCCTACATGTTTGCCAAGAATTTTGTCATTCTATAATGTAAGAACATTTAACATGAAAAAGCTTGCTGTGTATTAATTTTAATCAGTCAAATACATGCCTGCTCTATGATTGAAAGTCTCTGTGAAATATTCTAAGGACGTCTTACTAAGTTGGCCACTGTCCCCTTTTTCTTGACCACTGTCCCATTTTTCTTGACCAGTAGACTATACTGCATATGCCAGTTATTTAGCCTCAGGAAATGACAGAAAACCTGTTTTACTTTGTATCTCTTTGTTAATTGCCTTGTACTGGCTATAAACGGATTGCTGTCTGTTATAATTTGAACTGAGGGTGGAAAGCCTGCTACACTTAGCTTCACTTCACTCCTTTACCTCCAATTCCCACTCATCCACTGTTACTCAAACATTATATTTCCTACATAAACATTTTGCTTGTGACTCTTATTCCATAACCATCCCCAAATGACCTTACTACTGCCATACCTACACTTCTGTTTCTTCTTTCTTACTTCTCTAGCTCCCTTTAATTTTTAGCCCCCATTCCCAACTATCTTTCTCCCTCCCATACTGCTTTGCACTATATTCATTCATAATCACAACCCTCCCTGATACTACCTATCCATATTGTATATTTTACTTTTACCAAATAAATCCTTATTTCTTCTTATTTGACTACATCATTATCATTTAGCCTTTCATACCAATCTAGTTCTTACATTCCAGAGAAGATACCAGGACAACCTACCTCTCTTCTTTTATAGAAAATACTTCTCTCCTTACCTATCCTGTACCAGCTTTCAGACTCCACCATCACTGAATCTCCTACTGTGCTGCAACCTCTTGTTTCCTTCTTCATTGCTACCTCCCCACTACTTAACAGCTATAAAATACAAATTCCTGTATGTAATTATGCTGGTCTTCAGTTTATTCTCTATTCCTCTCCTCCTACTGTGCCATCTTTTATCCTACCATGACAGATATTCCTTAACATCCCTCCAACTCTGTCTCAACCACTTATCCATGCTTCCTCTTTACACTCTCCACACATTGCACCAAACCTATTTAATATTGCCCCTCACCTTTATTCCAAATATAAACAGATTAACTGTACTTCCACTCAAACCAAAACAAAATTAAGTGCAAAAATCCTGTCCCAAAAACAAGTATGCATAATTCTCCAATTTACTAAAATCCTTCTAGGCGGAGATATACACTCCAATCCTCGCCCAGATTATCTCAATGAACACAAAGATAATTCTCTCCCACACACTTTTCTAACTCAACAACAGCCAATCCCCAGCCCTGGTGATCTAATTTTTGCTGCAATGAATGTTAGAAGCATAAGAAATAAAACTGCTGAACTACATGCCTGAATTACCCAACATAAACCTGACATTCTCTCTGTAACTAAAACTTGGCTGAAACCCAGCATAAACGACTCTGAATTTATACCTCCAGGCCATATCGTATGTAATGACATTATAAAGAGGAAAGCTGGTGGTATTGCTTTAATATTTCCCAACACCTACCGCATTTCCCCTTACAGCAAACCAACACCAAAATTAAGTTCAGCAGGGCTTCTTATTGCTTTCCTAAAATAAACAATTACAAACAAATATGTATTACTGTCATTTACATCCCTTCTGGCAACAATACAGCCATACTGGAAGATATCCTACATTGGACATCCATAACATTTCCACAAGAAAAAAATACTACTGGGTGATGTTAATGTCAATTGTTTGGACATAAACTGTAACTCCCCTACATCTAGCATGAATTTATATGGTTTCACGCAATTAATTAATAGCCTCACACATTACAGAAAGACATTAAATTCCCTATTAGACTAGATCCTAGGAAATGCACCACCACAGGTACAATGTTAGACTCTCTCAGTGATCATCTTCTGATCTATTTGACCAGACGTCTCACACATCCAGTTAAACGGCATATTTATAAACCAACACGTAACCTTTCCAAGTTTAACTCAGAAATCTTCTTTACTATACTATCATCTATTAACTGGAACTTCCTAAAAATCCTCTCCTTAGATGATGCTGTAATTAAATTCAATACAACTTTTCAAAACAGCTTAAATAGACTTGTACCTCCTAGAAGGAAGAGACTGAAAACAAATAATGCAATCTGGCTATCCAAAATGAGTAGAATGCTAATACAGGATAGAGAAAAGCAGAGAAAGAATGGCAAAAATATAAAACACCTCAATATCTTAAAAACTTCAGAATGCTTCACAGTCACACTGAAAAGGAAATAAATGAAGACAAAAAATTATACTATTATATCTTTCAGAATAATGGTAAACACAACCCTAAAAAAATTTGGATATCCATTAAAGAAATCTTACATCCCATCCAAAAATTCAACTTAAACCCCTCTCCCGATAACTTACCACTCACAACTGCAATACAGTTTAGCTCTTATTTTATAGATAGTACATCATCTCTAACCAAGGATTCCTCAACATCTAATTCCAACCCTGCCCAACAGCCACATATCACCTCATCCACTTTCACCTTCAAACCTGTGCCCACATCCTATATAAAATTACTCTTAAAAACACTTAAACCATGCTGTTCTTCAGCTGATAACCTTCCAAGCGAATACCAATAGCATTGCCTGTCCTGTCTCAATCCTTATAAATAGATATCCAGGAATCCCAGATTCCTCTCTCTCTCTTTCTCTGGAAAAAGTCACACATTATCCTACTGCACAAAGAAGGAAATTCAACAGACATTAATAACTTTAGAACTATAGCATTCTTATCTTCCCTCAACAAAATACCTGAAAAAATGCATTCAAAAACAATTGCTAGACTATCTTCTGCTGGAAGAACTTTTATCCCTTCTAACATATATAGATACTGTCAATAAAGTCAAAGGTAATGGCAAACTAGTCTCGGCCTTATTTCTACAACTTGTCTAAAGCCTTTGACACAGTTTGTTACAGCAAACTTCTACTTCAGATGTCCTCACTAGGTGTCTCTCAGCCCACCCTTCTGTGGGTCAAGAGCTACTTATCCAATAGGTATTAGTGAGTAAAATGGCACTTTATGCTCTGTCCTTAGCTCCCAGTCACCACCGGTGTACCACAATGCTCTATCCTTGAGCCCCTCTTTAACATTTTCACCAACACCCTCTATACATTCACACAACAGGCCACCCTAATACAATACACAGATTATTTCACTCTCATTTACACATCTGACAACATGGTACACCCCCAAAAATTACTCAGGAAGCTTTAACAGCCACTGAAACATGGCTTTGTAACTCATAACTCATGTTCAACCCAAAAATGACCAAACTACTAATGAAAAAATCAGTTTAAAGTCCTCACTCTTGATAATACAATCATTGAAGTCACTTCTCATAGTAAATTATTGGTGGTGTTAGTGGATGATAATCTTACATTCGAGCTGCATATACAAAATTGCATAAGAAAACTCATCAAAAACTAGGGATGCATTACAGAGACAAAAACTTTCTCATCTACACAACTAAAACTGCACTTGCCGCTACTTATCTCCTCCCCACACGTCTTTATAGTGCTCTCATCCTTACTAATCTCCAGGTTTCACAAAAATTGAAATTTGAACAATACTATAACAAAGTTGCTAAATTTGCAGGAAATACCCCTTTCAGACCCCACCACTGTATAGCACTGACAAGCTTAAATTGATTAAAACTGCCTCATCAACTAACATATACACATCTTCTTACCACCTATACAATTATCCAGCATCCATCTGTCTCTCCAGCAATAAAAAACATTCTACACTACTATGTTCCCAGTTGGTCATTGCAATCCAGTGACCAGAAACTCCTGTCTGTCTACAGACTTATCAGATCTGCTGAGGATTGCCTGTACTCTTAGAAGGTTGATAAGGCCTGGAACTCCTTATCAGTAGACATCAGGTCAACACAGTCCCTCCCATCTTTCAAAAACACTCTGAAAGACTTCCTAGCTAAAATCTGGCTGTGTTCTTGATCAAAACCAGAATAAACTATATGCCTTAATGTGAACAAGTATGCCTCCTTACTCTCCCTTATTCACTTGCATTTACCAAATTCTCTTTCCTGGCTTTCTTTCTAAATATACCATAAGCCTGTTTTTCCCTTACTTCACATTGCAATTCCTGTTTGTATTAGACTACCTTACCTTTAATTTCTCTACAAATTGTCTAAAATGTCACTATATACTAAATGATTGTCATATAACTTGTGTTGATTCTTAACTAATATTTTTATTTTATGTCTAATTTGTTATAATTATTTAAACTACAGATGTTTTTGTTTTATTTTTAAAGATTGTAAAATAATTGTTCTTAAAATGTTTTGTAATAATTTGGAGCTTTTCTCTCCGGGCCTCTACTGAAAATGGGTTTCTACCCAGTAGGATTTTCCTGGTAACCAAATGTCAATAAATAAATAAATATTCTTCCATAAATGACCCCCAAGCTTTCTGCCACGACAATAATCTAAATTTTCACAATATGTCTTCCAAAATCTATTCCCCATTAAACAAAATCTCATTCAAAATAACCCATATTACATAAAATAAATTCTTGTCTACCCTTCTCACATTTTCTTTCTTCTTGTTGTTATAATACCTATATTATGTAATGAATATTCTCAAAAAAGTCTTTATACAACTTTTTCCAGAATTTTATCAGTCTTTTACATTAAAAAAAATCATGATCTGTTGTCTCTTCTTCCCCAAAAAATCAACACATGCCTTCAGAGTTTTTTATGTGGGTGGCATATTCCTGTTTACTGGTAACTTGTTTATTACCTGTCCCCATAGGAAATCCTAACAGTCTACTATCTTGATAGACCACTTTTTCCTAACTTTAATGGCTTGTATCACTTCTCCTGATAAAATGTCCCATGGATTTATGTAATAATATTATTACATCACATTATTACACCACATCCTTCCATTTTTCTCTGTATCATCAATTATTGTTTTCCATGTTAGTATTTTCTTCTTGATGATTTATAATTTCTACATTTACATATTTTTCTTCTGTTTTTTTCCTAGTCACCTCATCTCCAAGAGCTTTTTTGTACTATTTAACCATTCCCACTGTTACTATTTATTGTCTTCTGTTACTCACTTTAAAACTCTACACAAGTGTAAAGAAGCAGAATAAGCAACTGGATTTAGTAACCCCAATCCCCCTTCATCTTCACTCATATATAACATACTTCTTTTCATTGAGTTTAATCTTGAATCCCATATGGAAGAAAATACCAATTTCATCATTTGTTTTCCATATTTTTTCTGGGATCGTATAAGTATGAGGCCTATATGCTATTTTCCCAATAATACATAATTTACTAGATAAACCTTTTTCCTGAATGCTAATCTATATTTCCAACATAGAAGGCATATTTCTTTCATGTGTTTTACCAATCCCTCCTATTGCATCATAACTACATCATATCTCCCAAATGTTGTTATTAATTTGAAAATGCAACCCCCCCCCAATTTTTACCATATGCCCAAACCCTTACTTTTATCTTTATTCAAGGTCATTCTTATTTCCCTTAAACATACATTTAGGCAAACCAACACTTCCCTCATCTGTATTATGTTCTTAGCAACTACAACTATATCATCTGTAAATGTCAAAACTACTGCAGTCACCTTCTCCTTTTGCATCACATATCTACCATCTTCCATTTTATAAGCTACTTCACTCACTATCACATTCATTACCACTGTAAACAATTGTTTGATACTACATTTCATGCATATGTCTTTACTCAGCCACCCATTCACTGACACTCTCACTCTGTTATTTTTATATGCTGACATACACACTCTCCTAACTCTATTTCCTATTCCATATTTATCCATAACATCCCACAAAGCATCATGTCCTACTATAGAAAATGTCTTGCCAATATCACCTACCATAAGTGTGACATTCTCCCTTTTACTTATAATCCACAATTTCTATCACAACCAGTAACAATTCTTGACATCCCTTCCCTTTTATACCATATATGCTTTCTTCCATAAGTCCCCTCATCTTTCCTTTATTTTTCCTCTGTATTAATCTCATAAAAATTATAACGGGTGACATTTTGTATGATAGGTCTCCACTTTTTCTTTCATTCCTCTCATCTTTCTTCCATATAAATTTTAATATCCTCCTATTTAGCTCTTCATAAGTAAACCATTCCTTCATTTACAAAATACTCTCCTTGCCAGTCCATTCATTTTGTGTACATTCCATACTCTGTACCATTAGGCCCTGATACCCTGACAAAGAATCATTTGCTTCCATAAGTATTTTATCCAACTCACTAATAGTAATTTATTTTCCAAATTCTTCCTTAACTCATTCTGGATATATTTTACTTTCCATTCTCTGTTATTGTTCTTTTTATTACTTAAACCTATTTTCCACATGCAGTACCACAATACTCATAATTTGCTCTTATATTCTTTTTACCTCTCCTTTTACATTTGTTTTAGTTTCCCTCATTGTACTAATATCCTCCTTTACTATTTTACCCAAATATGAAGGTACTTCCTCCCTTCTCCCTTGTTAATAATACAGCTGCTTGAAGAGTAATGCCTTATTTTTTTCTGTTTCCTTTATATATTTCTTTTTCCATATCATAAACCTCTCTTGTATTCTCTGCATTCTCTAATACATCTCTATGCATTTCCCATGTTTTATTTTCTCTTCCTTTCTTGTATCATATTGCCATTACACTTGTTTTAAATTCAATCCACCATTCAGACCAGTCTTTATAGACACCCTTTATGGTTCTATGATCCTCCCATAACTGCAATACTTCCCACTTTAGTTTCATCCCATAATTTCTCATTTATTCTAGTTCTTTTCCTATTTTAATATACTTCCTTTCTTCCATCACCTCCATCCGTATTGCTAAATGGTCTGAATAACCCATCACAAGTGTATCACCATCTGCTACCCACAAGTCTTCTAATAATGGAAAATATTCATTTTTTTTATCCAAGTGCCCCACTTCTATAATTGACTTTTGTTCCACACAGCTGCAATACCACATTTTACCACATCCTGCATTTTACATCCTTCCCTTTCTTTTTACATTTCCCCTTAAATCACAAAGTCCCTTGTAATTATAATTGTCATGCTAACCACAACATAGTCTAATATTTGATTAAACAGATTCTCTTTCCTTGCTAGTTATATGTGCATATAATGCTTTATTTCTATAAATGTGTTCTCTCCACAACAGTTAACCTTCCCATTCGTAGCAACATTGCATCTAGTATTTTCATTGGTTTTTACACAACACAGTCACTCCAGAACAATCTTCACTTATTAACTTCCATATTATATTTCCAGCCCACAATTTCCCTGTTTGCATTCTTTCTTCACTTGTCAGGAATCTTACATCCTGTAATAAAGTAATACCCACACGACGTTCAGCAAACAATTCCAGTATCCCTATCCTTCTTACAGCATTAATAATGCTGTTCACATTTACTGAAAGTACTCTAAAATCGTTGCTTTTCCTTCTTTTTAAGTTTAGGGGGAAATATTTTTAATTTTTTTATTTTTTATTTTTACTCATTCCCCAACCAAATATGTTTTCCTGGGATTATGTACAAATAATCCTTGATCCTCAGAATCAGATTTTTCACAGGCTAGAACTTAAAGCAATATTAGTATCAATCTCTTCTCCTGACCTCTCTTCCTGTATGCACTCTCTCTCCTCATTTTCCCCTTCAGAGTTTTTCTTCCTTTTCTACAATTTCTTCTTCACTTTGTACACCTTCTCCTCCAGCCCCTTGTTGTCCTTTGCTGTGTATGCTTTCTTCCCTTCCCCTTTTATCATAACTTAGTGTTTGCTTTTGACAATTCATCCATAACTGCCCCTTTTTACACAACTAATATTCAGGCACGCACCATCTTGCTGTATGTCCTTTCTCTCCACACTGGTTATATTATACCTTGTCACAATCATTGATTAAATGAGAAAAGTCCACACAAAAGAAACATGATTTAGGCTGGCCAGCATATCTTAATACCCCTCTATGACTAGCCACAAAAATAACACTTGGAAAGTGTTTCACCATGTTTTTTTTTTTTTACCCATTTCAAAACAGCTTGTTTAAAACACTGTTTGTTTGCCCTTATAGTTAAGGTATTCACATTATAGCCACAATGTACAGGTTTTGAATCTGTTCTTGGGTTATTGTCTAGACTTAAAATGCCCTTTAGAGCAATTAGCACAGTATCCCCCTATGAGCCTAGTAGTAAGTGTAAAAATTGTTCTTAGAATTAGCTCAT
Source organism: Protopterus annectens (assembly GCF_019279795.1). Taxonomy (NCBI): domain Eukaryota; kingdom Metazoa; phylum Chordata; order Ceratodontiformes; family Protopteridae; genus Protopterus; species Protopterus annectens. The sequence continues at coordinate 1,603,172,162 of NC_056731.1, forward strand.
CTGGATAATCAAAAAGGCAAGGCGGCTGTCCTCCTTGTAATTATGGATTTCATCCCCATGGCAGTTACTTGTTTGGGGGTTAGTGGTTGGAGTAATGGTTTACCTCAGAGATACAAGGTACAGGATTTGATTCTTACATTTAAAAGGGAAATTGGCTAGGCTTAAAATGGTCCGCAAGAGCGTTTGGCCTAGTACTTACCTATGAGCCTATGAACCTTCCAACCTCCACCCTCCATTCCATAAGTTTCTCTCATCTCTAACTTTCACAATATTATCAGCGGTTTCACACAGACCTTTCATACAGTTTTAACATTGTATTACTCAAGTTCATCAGTTTTAAACTGCAAAGTATCATTTAGGGTACTGCCACAAAACAAATAATTGTTCTTCAGATAAATGTCCTTCTTGTTACACAGTTCCAGAAATCTCATCATTAGTCCATCAATTTCAAATGTTATGTCACAAAAGTCTCTGGCTCAGTATGTATAAAAGGGTTCACTTCCTAATATCATGATTTCACAATCTTGAAGCTCTGAATACCGACGCTCATAACTTCGTAATTGCGGAATCTCAAAAACTGTCAATGGAGATTGCTGTAGAGTGCAGAACGGGAACTTTACCATTCTCTTCGCTGTAGTGCAATCTCGGAGTTGATATATTAAAGTTGCAGGGGCTGTGGGGGTGCAGAACATAATTCCTGCTGTTTTTCTGTTTTAGGTTTTTTTTTTTTCTGTTTCAAGATTCTGCAATCTCGAAGTTCTGAGCGTCGGTATTCAGAGCTTCGAGATTGTGAAATCTCGACATTACGAAGTGGACTTGAATAAAACAGAGAATTTCTTGAACTTAAAAAATTCAGAACAGTTACCAAATTGTTCCCTACATAGCATCTTTCTGTTACAGTCTCATTTTTTTGTTCTTATTCTCACAGTTAGCCTTCTCTTAAAAAAAAAATGGATTTACTTACAGTTTGTTGTTGTTCTACTTTTTTGCCTGCTATCTCTGCTACATATGTTTTACTGTATGATAACTGCTGCCACAAAACCAGACCCCTTACTGGTATGTTGCTGTGTTCCTCTTTTACTTTATATCACTGCTACATACCTTTTAACTGCTGCATTTTCTGCTGCCATGTCTCCTGGTTCCTTTTCCACATTACCATCCTCAACACTTCTGAAAACATTATCTGCCATCTCACCTCATGAAAGAGCAGAACTATCACCAGGATCATCCAGCTCAATTATTTTTAACACAACATCATCTGCAAGCCCTCCTGACAGCAGTTATGTTAGCTACACCACTTTAACAGAGTCACTTACTTCCTTCTCCATGGAGGCAGTTAAACACTACTCACTTCTAACATGCACCACACAGGAATCTTTTGTTTACATTCTGAAGCTCTATATCAAAAAACTTTTTCCCCAAATTCTCACTTTCCACTTCCAAACTCTCCATATCTTTTCTCTTCTTCTCCATACTGCTGCTTATATTAGGCTTCTTCCTTGCTGCTGTAGGAGCCCTCCAGCACCATCTAGCAGCTCCAAACACTAAGGCAAGTTCCCCAATAGCCTGGCCAAATTTTCCCTAGTAATATGTATACCTCATTGGGCATGCCTTGAAATGAAGCTACTAGCCTAATGAGACTAACCTGGTCAACAAAGGATAAATGCATAAATAAATGTAAAATACTTATGACATGTCACATTTACTACATTAATTGGCAATGGTCACAGAACACAGGAAGCAAAGCATACTGCTCTTTACTGTTGCCAGACACACAGTCAGTATTAAATGTCAATGGGAAATGGATACAAAAAATGTATTGAAAGCAGGGAAATGTACGGAAAAAAAGTTATTGTACATGGCCACCTCCCTTTCACATTTCAAAAAGAAAACCATTTCAAACGTTTATTGTAATGGCAGTTCTAAAGTAGAAAGAACATGTTTTACATCAGAGAGCTATCAAACTAATAGCAGAATTGTGCTGCTGCTAACTCGTAAGTAATCACTGCTGTTATGTTACTGCACTAATGGGCAGTAGTCACAGAGAGGAAAAAGGATGGGAACACACTACTGGGATAGCAACAAATCATCCCATCAGAACAGAAGTTACTCTGTTTATTTAGCGAGAGATCTGGTCAAGGCTTAGTCAGGACTGAGTTATCATGGACTGCTGTCCATGCCAGAGGACAGAGACAAGTTATTACTGCAGGGATGGCCCCTGAAAGAGATTACCAGAAATGTGCTCAGATTGGAAAAGTGGCAAAAACTGTCAGATTATGTCTAATGCGAAGAGAACTGTACCCAGCATGTTGCAGCCAAGGGATGGCAACACTTCAGGAGAAGGACGGAGATTATCATAAACAGATCCCCCTCAGAAAAAAAAACATATGATGTCTGACTTCCAAAAAAGCCACATATAGTTGCATATCTTGTTATATATAAAGACACGAAAGAGTGAAAGTGGCAGCCATATGGTTACTGACATGATGGATCCAAAATTAAAAGTAAAAAAAGAAAAGAAATAACAGGAAGACTCTAGTGGCAGGCAGCAAAAAAGTGCCTGGCAAACAGCAAGCTGTAGTTCAGAGATATACGACAAAATAAATACTCTCGTACCAATGGGTACAAATATCCTGAGACACATAGAGAACTATCAAATATTCTTCTTTATGATTATAGGTATCAAGCACTCACAATTTCCTGGGCATAGAAAAATGTGAAAAGAGAAAAGTGATAAGGGATAATAGAGGTATTAGTAATGGTGAAGCAGAGAAGCGCTGGGGTGATGATGTGTAATGTAGAATGTTCTGGGAATATGAGGAGTCAATAGGTATGATACAGATTGAGAATGAAGTAGATCCAGCTGCAACAGCAGGTAGAGGTGAGAGATAAGACAGAATGAAACCAATTTAAAATGAGATAGGAATTGGTTCAACAAGATAGACCAGAGCTATAAAGTAGATTTTATATATGTATCTACATATCTATCAAGCTATCTATCTGTATGTCTATATTAAGGAGAAAATTCATTATGAGTTGGAAAGGAGAGAAACAGGCTATAAGGTACTTTAAAGCTGACACTGCTGGTAAGGTTGTTATGGCAGGTATTTTTTGGGGGTTTACAGATGAGCAGATTCTATTACAGAAGATGCAGGTGTTAAAGTATTTTTTACAGGTATGAAGGATAATAATGTTAGGAACTTTACAATTCTGGGAGCTGACTGATCAATGAGAAATTCTGCTTCATCCCCCTTTGGATCACAACCCCAAGTAACCAACCATTAAACATTGTCCAGTAGTATAAGTAACTTAGCCTAGTACTGTATAATACAACATCACTGCAGTGGCTCTGCTGGACAGAGGCACAGGGAACTAATGGCTCTGCTGGACCGAGGCACAGGGAGCTAATCTACGGGGGGCGGCGAAAGCCAACACATTCTGGCTAGGCTTATAGATGCCCTTGGGCAGATAGCCTAGTAATTACCTATGAACCTATGAACCTATAAACTTTCAGAAACCATATTGACAATGTGGCTATAAAAGTTATTATTGTTTTTTATTTCTTTTGGCTGTTCTCGTTAGGGGTCGTCACAGTGGATCATCTGTTTCCATTTCTTCCTGTCCTCTGCATCTTGCTCTGTCACACCACCCACTTGCATGTCCTCTCTCACCACATACACAGACCTTATCTTAGGCCTTTCTCTTTTCCTCTAACCTGGCAGCTTCATCCTTACCATCCTTTTCCCAATATACCCAGCATCCCTCCTCAGCACATGTCCAAACCAACACAGTCTCGCCTCTCTGGCTTTGTCTCCAAACCGTCCAATCTGGGCTGACCCTCTAATATACTTATTCCTAATCCTGTCTATCCTCATTACACCCAGTGCAAATCTTAACATCTTTAACTCTGCCACAGCCAGCTCTGACTCCTGCCTTTTTGTCAGTGCCACTGTCTCCAACCTATATAACATAGCTTGTCTCACTGCCCTCTTGTAGACCTTCCCTTTCACCCTTACTGGTACTCATCTGTCACAAATCACTCCTGACACTCTTCTCCACCCACTTTACCCTGCCTGTACTCTCTTCTTCACCTCTCTTCCACACTCGCCATTACTCTGAACTGTTGATCCCAAGTATTTAAACTCATCCACCTTTGCCAACTCTGCTCCCTGCATCCTCACCATTCCTCTATCCTCCCTCTCATTTGCACACATATATTCTGTCTTAGTCCTGCTGACCTTCATTCCTCTCTTCTCTAGAGCATATCTTCACATCTGACCTTCATTTCTCCCTTCTCTAGAGCATATCTCCACCTCTCCAGGGTCTCCTTAACTTGTTCCCTACTCACACCACATATCACAATGTCATCTGCAAACATCATAGTCCACAGGGACTCCTGTCTGATCTTGTCTGCCAACCTGCCTATCACTACTGCAAATAAAAAAGGGCTCAGACCTGATCCTTGATGTAATCCCACCTCCACTTTAAACACATCTGTCACTCCCACTGCAGATCTCACTGCTGTAACACTACCCTTGTACATATCCTTTACCAATCTTACATACTTCTCTGCCACTCCTGACTTCCTCATGCAATACCACAACTCCTCTCTGTCAACCCTGTCATATGCTTTCTCTAAGTCCACAAAGACACAATGCAACTCATTCAGACCTTCTCTGTACTTCTCCCCAAGTTATTACCCAACCAAAATGCTTGCATTCCATTTAAAAGCATCTCACCAACGAAGCTTGAAAAGCTCTGCACACATCATATTTATCCCAAGGTAGAATATTCCCTACTAATTACCACCATGCATCCTACATATAACACTTCTAAATGCAAACAAT